>NW_025535552.1:0-92614 GCF_020615455.1 Coregonus clupeaformis
TACCCTCACTCCGCTTTGTTAGGGAGCAGGCGTAGACCATAATAATAGACCTACGCTTGATTTAGGCTACATTATTGCATGCTAAATGTTTCTAATCAGTGATGGATGAGCAAACAAATAGATGAGTTACCCCCTCTACTTATTTGCCCAGCCAGAGAATTAACCAAATATACAGATTCAGTGAAACAAAATCACATTGATTGACAAGTCATAGGCTTTTGGTTGGGAGTACGCCTAGGCTGGTAAGCGACTGAGTGAAGAGGGGTATTTTTCTCCGCTCATACAGGAGTAATTAAGGCCTAGTTCACTAATCATAATTGTTTTTGTTAATTAGAATGGTTTATTTATTTATTATTTAATTTATTAGGGGTGCTGCAGCACCCTCAGCACTCCTATTTCCTGTGGCTATGCCGTTAATGCAAAGGGATGATTAAAATGTTCAAACATTGATGTATTAGCGTTAAGGGTCGGTTCCCTTGACAAAGATTAAGCCTAGTCC
The DNA here is from genome assembly GCF_020615455.1 of Coregonus clupeaformis. Classification (NCBI taxonomy): domain Eukaryota; kingdom Metazoa; phylum Chordata; class Actinopteri; order Salmoniformes; family Salmonidae; genus Coregonus; species Coregonus clupeaformis. The sequence continues at coordinate 500 of NW_025535552.1, forward strand.
TTGACATTAAGGCATGTTCAACGGCGGCACCAAGTACCTGTATTCCCCTAAATACTATCCCAGGTTTTATACTATCCCAGGTATTCCTTAAAGAGGTAGGGTTTCAAGTGTCTCCGGAAGGTGGTCAGTGACTCCGCTGTCCTGGCGTCATGAGGGAGCTTGTTCCACCATTGGGGTGCCAGAGCAGCGAACAGTTTTGACTGGGCTGAGCGGGAACTGTGCTTCCGCAAAATGGATGAAATACAAAATAAAAAAACACACACTACCCCAAAATGACAAAGTGAAAACATGCTTTTAGAAATGTTAGCACATTTTTTGAAAATGAAATACAGAAATATCTATTTAAATAAGTATTCACACCCCTGAGTTAATTCATGTTAGAATCATATTTGGCAGTGATTACAGCTGTGAGTTTTTCTGGATTGTACAATATTTGCACATTATACTTTTTAAAATTCTTCAAGCTCTGTCAAGTGGTTGTTGATCATTGCTACACAGCCATTTCCAAGTCTTGCCATAGATTTTCAAGCCCATTTAAGTCAAAACTGTAACTAGGCCAGTGTATATTTGGCCTTGTGTTTTAGGTTATTGTCCTGCTGAGAGGTGAATTTGTCTCCCTGTGTCTATTGAAAAGCAGACTGAACCAGGTTTTCCTCTAGGATTTTGCCTGTGCTTAGCTCTATTCTGTTTATTTTTATCCTAAAAAAAACTCTCTAGTCCTTGCCGATGACAAGCATACCCTTAACATGATGCAGCCACCACCATACTTGAAAATATGAAAAGTGGTACTCAGTGATGTGTTGTGATTTGCCCCAAACATAACACTTTGTATTTAGGACATAAGGTTCATTTCTTTGTCACATTTTTTGCAGTTTTACTTTAGTGCCTTATTGCAAACAGGATGCATGTTTTGGAATATTTTTTATTCTGTACAAGTTTCCTTTTTTCCCATTTAGGTTAGTATTGTGGAGTGTTGTTGATCCATCCTCAGTTTTCTCCCATCACAGTCATTAAACTCTGTAACTGTTTTAAAGTTACCATTGGCCTCATGGTGAAATCCCTTACCGGTTTCCTTCCTCACCGGCAACTGAGTTAGGAAGGATGCCTGTATCTTTGTAATGACAGGGTATATTGATACACCATCCAAAGTGTAATGAATAACTTCATTCTCAAAGGGATATTCCATGTGTGCTTTTTTATTTTTACCCCATCTACCAATAGGTGTCCTTCTTTGCGAGGCAATGGAAAACCTCCAATGTCTATGGTTGAATCCGTTTGAAATTCACTACTTGACTGAGGGACCTTACAGATAATTGTACGTGTGGGGTACAGAGATGAGGTAGTCATTCAAAAATCATTTTAAACACTATTATTGCACACAGAGTAAGTCCATGCAACTTATTAAGCAAATTTTTACTCCTGAACTTATTTAGGCTTGCCATAACAAAGATTAAATACCTATTGACTCACGACATTTCCGCTTTTCATTTTTAATGAATTTGTTAAAATGTCTACAAACATAATTCCACTTTGACATTATGGGGTATTGTGTGTAGGCCAGTGACACATCATCTCAATTTAATCACTTTTAAATTCAGGCTGTGTAACAACAAAATATGGAAAAAGTCGAGGGGTGTGAATACTTTCTGAAGGCATTGTAGATGCAATTGCTGAAAACATGTAGCCTATTGTGGATGTATGTAAATGGTAATGTGAGTTTTTTATACAGATGATTCAAGCAGCTCATCTTCCTCTGCGCTTTATGAGAACATAGAAGTCCAAGATGAAGAGGGGATTGGTGCTCTTACCGTGAAGGAAGACCCGGACCAGTCTCTTTCCGATAGCGACTACGATGACATAACAAATTACTAGTATTTCATCAAACATAGCAGTGAATTGAGAACTATAAAACGGAGTCATTTACATTTTAGCAGATGCTATTATCCAGAACAACATACAAGAGCAATTAAGGTTAATTGCCTTGCTCAAGGGCACAGACAGATTTATTTTCACCTAGTTAGCTACTGCCCCAATGGTCTTAAACCCCTTTGCTTCTCCACTGCACAGAATGACCAGCATTGTGAACAAACAACACTGTCACTGATATTGATTAATAAGGTGACCTGAGCCACACAACGCACAGTCAATGCACATCAAACTTTTTAAACTTGAAATTCAATTGTGTTAATATTATCAAGGAGAAAAAGCAACACATTTGCATGCAACATTTATTCAACTATGACTTGATGTGAATAGCCTAGTGCAGGGGTGTCAAACGTCCGGCCCACGGGCCGGATCAGGCCCGCAAACGGGTTTAATCCGGCCCGCGAGATGATTTTGAAAAAAAAAAAATAATAATAATAATAATTTTGTAAAGTATAAAAATGCGCTGCAATTTTTCAATAAAATAAACTGCTGTTCCAATTGCGTCCATTGGATGGCGCAATAGCAATTGTGTTAAGCAAGCAAACTGTTTATACCGGGGCAGAGCAAGTAGGTCAAGCACGTGCAGGCAATGAGCTACTTTGTTTTGCCCGCGATATTTATTACGGCTTCTACTTTTAACATTATGTTCTTTGGCACCCTCATTGCCCCAATATGTCTCTGTCAAAAAAGAGAAAAGTGGACGCAGAGTGCAGAGTGTTCCAAGAAAAATTGTCATCCTATTTATTCACGGAATTGAATGGGAAAGCTGTATGTTTGGTGTGTTCAGAGCATGTTGCAGTGCTGAAAGAATATAACCTTCGTCGCCACTATGTGAGTCTTCATGCCGACAAATATGACAACTTTCAAGGACAGCGGAGATGAGAGAAGGTGAATGAACTGTTGCGGGTCTGAAGAAACAGCAGTCTGTTTTTACTCACAGCCGAGACATCAGTGACACTGCAGTGAAAGCTAGCTACCTCATTGCTAATGAAATCGCAGTGGCTTCAAAACCATTTAGTGAGGGTGAATTTGTAAAAACATGCATGATGAAGGCAGCGGAGATTGTGTGCCCTGAAAAGCGGCAGGCTTTTGCAAATATCAGCCTGACAAGAAACACAGTTGCAGACAGGATTTCCGATCTTTCAGTCGATTTGGACAGCCAGTTGAAGCAAAAAGTAAAGTCATTTATTGCGTTTTCGGTTGCAATTGATGAAAGCACGGACATTACAGATGTTGCACAACTGGCCATTTTCATCCGCGGAGTTGATGACACATTGACCGTCACCGAGGAGTTCGTGGGAGTTGGTGCCGATGACAGATACAACGACAGCAGCTGATATTTTTACCGCACTCGTCGCGCTGTGGACTGAGTGGACTGGTCCCGGCGCTGTCAGCCTGGCTACAGATGGTGCCCTCAATGATCAGGAAAAAAGCAGGCGTTGTGACAAAGTTCAGAGAAAGTGCAATCTGCAAATGGAGGACGTGATTTTTGACTTTTCACTGTATTTTCCACCAGGAGGCTTTGTGTTGCAAGTCATTAAAGATGGATAACGTCATGAAGGTGGTCATCCAAACTGTTAATTTCATCCGATCCAGAAGCCTGAATCACCGTCAGTTTGACAGCCTTCTCAGAGAGAAAGACCACATCTATGGCCTGCCATACCACACTGAGGTAAGATGGTTAAGCCGAGGTGCTGTGCTGAGGCGTTTCTTTGATTTACGAGAAGAAATTGAACAGTTCATGGAAGAAAAGGGCAAACCAGTGTTAGAATTTCATTCCGCAGAATGGATGCAGGACCTTGCATTTATGGTGGATGTTACAGAGCACCTGAATAACTTGAACAAACAGCTGCAAGGGCGCAACAAAGTTGTCACGCAGTATTATGACAGCATACGTTCTTTCAAGTTGAAGTTGTCATTGTGGGAGACGCAACTTGCCGGTGGTGATGCAGCTCACTTCCCCTGTCTGAAAAATGTGTGCGCGACCCAACATGTGGCAGACATGAAGCTATTCTTGACTCTGTGGTTCTTGCACTTGTTTGGGGAACAGGATTTCATTATTTTTATCTACATTTCTGCCTGAGAAACGACACCCTGATATAGTTCTGTGATCTGTGAAACAGTTCTGTTAATCACTGAGGCATTGTGTGTTTGTGTGTTCTTTGTCCTCAGAACTTTCAAATAACTTGAGGTGTTTTATGATTAATAGTGATGTTGTGCTTTTGGACACTGTCCTCAGGCTCCAGCTTTATGTTTATATATGTTTTTATGTTGATGTGCTATTGTTTTTAATTGATTTTATGTTATTTGTATATTTAACCTATTCTTGACTCTGTGGTTCTTGCACTTGTTTGGGGAACAGGATTTCATTATTTGTATCTACATTTCTGCCTGAGAAATGACACCCTGATATAGTTCTGTGATCTGTGAAACAGTTCTGTTAATCACTGAGGCATTGTGTGTTTGTGTGTTCTTTTTCTTTAGAATTTTCAAATAAACTTGACGTGTTTTATGATTAATAGTGATGTTGTGCTTGTACTATTTTGGACACACTGTCCTCAGGCTCCAGCTTTATGTTGTATGTTGATCGTATTAAAACAAAGAAAACAATCTGAAGTTGTTGTTTTTAAGTTATATATACCATGATTTTTCCGGTCCGGCCCACTTGGGAATAGATTTTCCTCCATGTGGCCCCTGAGCTAAAATGAGTTTGACACCCCTGGCCTAGTGTATACACGCATATGCAGATGTTATGTACATAATATGAGCACATGTTTTACAATCCAAAATATCTACTTGATATCTATATCTACTTACTGACTGGGTTATCACAACAAATCCCACGAATGTCTTTGGAAGTTGGTTCCCTAATGATGAATGAATTAGTAGATATTTAATAAACTATCCACAGACTACTTCATTTGATTATGATTCATTTATAAAGTATCAACTACTAGATTGTCAGAGTGAAGTAATGCTTTTATGGTTCATGTTATGTCTAAATGTGTAGCACAGATGCAACAGGAAAGATTTGCGTCATTTAACTTCCCACTAACCTCACCTTCATATTATACACAATACATGAATAGTAAGATCATAAATCCCTTAAAACAGAGAATGCATTTTACTCAAAGGGTCAGAAGAGGAAATAAACCAAGGACACAGGAGATAGAAACTAAAAGGAGGAAAGGCTACAGAAAAGCATGTAACAGCATTGTATATGAAATACTACCAGATAATGCAATGACTTCATTACTATTTCTTTTTAGTTTTACATAAAATACTCATTCAATTTAGCCTCGTCTTTTCTAAGTACCGTTTTCACACAAGTATGGTCTGGCATATACCTGCTCTTAAAACTGAGCTAGCTAAAATCACATCTCTAAAGATAGCAGAAGACCTACCTTGTTAATTTACCTTTAAACCCAGAACACACTAAATGTAACGCATAGAAAGACCTACATAATTCTCAAGGCAGAAAAATGTGTTGGGATGTCTATAACAAGTAACTGCAAAGTGGTGTGTGTGTGTGTGTGATAGAGAGAAGGCTGTCACACATCATGCTTCCCACAGACCCACTTGAGCTGGTGCTGTTCTCTCAGGTCGGTGAGGTCTCGAGCAGAGTGCCAGCTACACTGGCAGGCATACGCTCGTGCCCCTTTCCTTCTCCTCAGCTTGGCCCGCAGCTTCTGACAGTCTGGCATGTTGTTCCTGCAGAGATACAAAGAGACAAGGCTGGTTAGCTGAGCAATGAGCAGTAGGTGAATATCTCTCACAGAATAATATTGGTATGTAGAGTTATAGATAGGATAAGTAGTACTAAATTCACAAAGTACTTGACACTTAAGTTGGTCATGTGCATGGAACAAAACCAGCCTCCAAGAACCCCTGAAAGATTGTGGAATGATTGGCAACATCACAAATATTCCAGAGTTAACCTGTAATGTACAGCTGAAGGAATTCATCTGTGTGGGAGGACAAAGACAAAGTATACAAGACACAATGGACATTGAAGTTCGATGGTAAGCATGTCCATCCTAAAGCTGTATGTTAATTTCAGCATCATTTGCACAATATGTTACATTGCATTTAACAAGCGCAATGTAATGATAAATTAATCCCCATGTCCTGTAGAGGAGCCCTGGGTCATCAGCAACTTAGTAAAACCGCTATCTTCCAGCACAAAGCCTGAAATCACCAAGTGTCCACCTGAACAGATAATTGGTTCACTGCTGTGATAGTACCGACAGCAAAACCCACCAGCTTGGAACATCACCCACTATCACCCACTGCACATGCTCTAGGAAGACAACAACGTGGTAGGGTCCATATGAGTACTCCCTGCTCGCTGTTCTTGCACTGGATTTTCACTAGTTCTACTACCTCCATTTTGTCAACACAAAAGTCTGGATTCAACAAAGCTGTGCTGCTGCGATCCTACACTATGAAAAAAATTACATTAAAAGCACTAGCTACAGAATATTTTAGAATGAAAGGAAGCCTGTTCACAAAGCATACGCTGCTCCCGAGTGCCATAATTTACCTACACCAAAATACCAACAACATTGTGGCTGCAATAGCCTTTGTTGTTTTTCTATTTGAAAATGTTTTTCTCTCATTTGAGCACAGCCCTTCTGTCTATCGTCTTTCTTAGTTTTCATTTCAAGTCGACTCTCACCAGTAGTATCAAATTAGTGTAGCCTAGAATAATGTAATTCCTGTCTTGGTGTTAATACCCACGCCTGCCTACTTACAGCTCTACTGCTATGACGTCTTCCACTTCACTGCATTAACTTAGCTTAAGTGTCAGTCTGTGTCATCATGGGCATGCTCTCTGTCAGTGAACCAACACAATATTGAACCAGAGAGGCACCCAAGGTGGCATTGCTGTGTTGTTTGACTGCCTTTCTACCTTTCTAATGTCTGTCTCCATCCACTACTACCAGTTGTCCTATGAAAATCCTATCTGCCATGCACCGATCTCAGAGCACGGTTTTTAAAAAGTCTTACATTAAACCACTGTGTATTCATACTCACTTTGGCAAAAAGTTACCAGTTTCTCTGAAAGGGTGGATATCAATCAAGGTTAAAGTCATAATCCCCACTTAAAATGCCTTTTACATTAAGAATCAAATGAAGATTATTCCAGTTTATTTTCACAAAGTTCTAAAATAAAAGGTATACACTGCCCTCTTCTGTTCAAATCTGAGACATTTGGGATTTGTGGTTTTCTGTAACAAATTCAAACTTGTTTCAAGATAATAACAATATTTAAATTGTTACCCCATAAAGATACATCAGGCCCAATGAGAGGAGGCTCACCTGAAGAAGAGGTAATCACAAGAGGGGTCCCATTCATGATCGTCAAACATGGCCACCCGAAAGTCACAGGAGATACATCTCAGCTGGTCACATGACCTGTCAGCACAGGTTAAACAATGAGTCAAATTAAAATGTGATCCACGCTTGTGACCACGGCCCGCGGATGATTTATTTGCCACACTTACATATGTATGTATGTATGTATGTACAGTTGAAGTCATTAAAACTCGTTTTTCAACCACTCCACAAATTTCTTGTTAACAAACTATAGTTTTGGCAAGTCGGTTAGGACATCTACTTTCTACTTTGTGCATGACACAAGTGATCTAACAATTGTTTACAGATTATTTCACTGCATCACAATTCCAGTGGGTCAGAAGTTTACATACACTAAGTTGACTGTGCCTTTAAACAGCTTGGAAAATTCCAGAAAATTATGTCATGGCTTTAGAAGCTTCTGATAGGCTAATTGACATCATTTGAGTCAATTGGAGGTGTACCTGTGGATGTATTTCAAGGCCTACCTTCAAACTCAATGCCTCTTTGCTTGACATCATGGGAAGATCAAAAGAAATCAGCCAAAACCTCAGAAAAAATATGGTAGACCCCCACAAGTCTAGTTCATCATTGGGAGCAATTTCCAAACGCCTGAAGGTACCACGTTCATCTGTACAAACAATAGTACGCAAGTATAAACACCATGGGACCACGCAGCCGTCATACCGCTCAGGAAGGAGACGCGTTCTGTCTCCTAGAGATGAACGTACTTTGGTGCGAAGAGTGCAAATTAATCCCAGAACAACAGTAAAGGACCTTGTGAAGATGCTGGAGGAAACAGGTACAAAAGTATCTATATCCACAGTAAAACGAGTCCTATATTGACATAACCTGAAAGGCCGCTCAGCAAGGAAGAAGCAACTGCTCCAAAACAGCCACAAAAAAGCCAGACTACGGTTTGCAACTGCACATGGGGACAAAGATCTTACTTTTTGGAGAAATGTCCTCTGATCTGATGAAACAAAACTAGAACTGTTTGGCCATAATGACCATCGTTATGTTTGGAGGAAAAAGGGGGCTGCTTGCAAGCCGAAGAACACCATCCCATCGTGAAGCACGGGGGTGGCAGCATCATGCTGTGGAGGTGCTTTGCTGCAGGAGGGACTAGTGCACTTCACAAAATAGATGGCATCACGAGGAAGGAAAATTATGTGGATATATTGAAGCAACATACATTTATTTACATTTTAGTCATTTAGCAGACGCTCTTATCCAGAGCGACTTACAGGAGCAATTAGGGTTAAGTGCCTTGCTCAAGGGCACATTTACGTCATTTAGCAGACGCTCTTATCCAGAGCGACTCACCAATTGGTGCGTTCACCCTATAGCCAGTGGGATAATCACTTTACACATTTTTTTTTGGGGGGTAGAAGGATTACTTTATCCTATCCCAGGTATTCCTTAAAGAGGTGGGGTTTCAAATGTCTCCGGAAGGTGGTGAGTGACTCCGCTGTCCTGGCGTCGTGAGGGAGCTTGTTCCACCATTGGGGTGCCAGAGCAGCGAACAGTTTTGACTGGGCTGAGCGGGAACTATGCTTCCGCAGAGGAAGGGAGCCAGCAGGCCAGAGGTGGATGAACGCAATGCCCTCGTTTGGGTGTAGGGACTGATCAGAGCCCGAAGGTACAGAGGTGCCGTTCCCCTCACTGCTCCATAGGCAAGCACCATGGTCTTGTAGCGGATGCGAGCTTCAACTGGAAGCCAGTGGAGTGTGCGGAGGAGGGGGGTGACGTGAGAGAACTTGGGAAGGTTGAACACCAGGCGGGCTGCGGCATTCTGGATGAGTTGTAGGGGTTTAATGGCACAGGCAGGGAGGCCAGCCAACAGCGAGTTGCAGTAGTCCAGACGGGAGATGACAAGTGCCTGGATTAGGACCTGTGCCGCTTCCTGTGTAAGGCAGGGTCGTACTCTCCGAATGTTGTAGAGCATGAACCTGCAGGAGCGGGTCACCGCCTTGATGTTGGCGGAGAACGACAGGGTGTTGTCCAGGGTCACGCCTAGGCTCTTCGCACTCTGGGAGGAGGACACAGCGGAGTTGTCAACCGTGATGGCGAGATCATGGAACGGGCAGTCCTTCCCGGGAGGAAGAGCAGCTCCGTCTTGCCAGGGTTCAGCTTGAGGTGGTGATCCGTCATCCATACTGATATGTCTGCCAGACATGCAGAGATGCGATTCGCCACCTGGTTATCAGAAGGGGGAAAGGAGAAGATTAGTTGTGTATCGTCAGCGTAGCAATGATAGGAGAGGCCATGTGAGGATATGACAGAGCCAAGTGACTTGGTGTATAGGGAGAAAAGGAGAGGGCCTAGAACTGAGCCCTGGGGGACACCAGTGGTGAGAGCACGTGGTGCGGAGACAGCTTCTCGCCACGCCACTTGGTAGGAGCGACCGGTCAGGTAGGACGCAATCCAGGATTGAGCCGCGCCGGAGATGCCCAGCTCGGAGAGGGTGGAGAGGAGGATCTGATGGTTCACAGTATCAAAGGCAGCAGACAGGTCTAGAAGGACAAGAGCAGAGGAGGCAACATCTCAAGACATCAGTCAGGAAGTTAAAGCTTGGTCGCAAATGGGTCTTCCAAATGGACAATGACCCCAAGCATACTTCCAAAGTTGTGGCAAAATGGCTTAAGGACAACAAAGTCAAGGTATTGGAGTGGCCATTACAAAGCCCTGACCTCAATCCTATAGAACATTTGTGGGCAGAACTGAAAAAGCATGTGCGAGCAAGGAGGCCTACAAACCTGACTCAGTTACACCAGCTCAGTCAAGAGGAATGGGCCAAAATTCACCCAACTTATTGTGGGAAGCTTGTGTAAGGCTACCCCAAACGTTTGACCCAAGTTAAACAATTTAAAGGCAATGCTACCAAATACTAGTTGAGTGTATGTAAACTTCTGACCCACTGGGAATGTGATGAAATAAATAAAAGCTGAAATAAATCATTCTCTCTACTATTATTTTGACATTTCACATTCTTAAAATAAAGTGGTGATCTTAACTGACCTAAAACAGGGAATTTTTACTAGGATTAAATGTCAGGAATTGTGAAAAACTGAGTTTAGGTGTATGTAAACTTCCGACTTCAACTGTATATACACACACATACATATATATTTTATTGTTGGACATAAAAGACCTAAAAAACACTAGCAAATCAGCTCCAAGGGATTTTAATTTTGGAAATCTGTTGCAAAGTATTCCCACGCATAATAGAGAGATATACAGTATGTGATCATACGCAAATGTAAGCAAGGTTTGAAATTAGTCTGTTTTAGTTCAGTATTATATCAGTTTGGGCTTCTTGTGGTCAATTTGCAGTTGACTAATTATGTCCCCCCCCCCCACCCCACCCCCACCATCCACTCAAGAAAAAAAATTGCCCCGCGGATGAATCTAGTTGATGATCGCTGCAATTCCATTTAACAGCACTTTTACCTTTGTGAAACAGCTGTTCCTACACCATTTGCAATGGAACTTCCACCAAGGAAAACAGGGCAGCACCTGCTCACATAAGAACAAATGGGGATGGAAAGAGAGCTTTTATCAAATACATGCTTTACCAAAGGCTCACTACTAGACTTTATGGCTTCCCATGAATTACCATTTTGGTCTGCCTAAGATAATGACAACTGTAAAACATACAGTAACATTGAAAGCATGCAACAGAGATATACAGATGTCTTATTAGATTTACTGAGTTTCAATAATAACGTAATATGAACAACTGATTTTTGGCAGTATAACACTGACAGAATGATACAGCCAGATATTCTGATTCAACAGGCTGCAACACAAAATAACCCGTTGTCGGCAGGATTCGAACCTGCGCGGGAAGATCCCAATAGATTTCTAGTCTATCGCCTTAACCACTCGGCCACGACAACTACTTACGTTCACATTTACTCGGCCAGAAGAACTACCTACACACAAATGAACAAGCGTTGTTCTTCTAAGTTGAGTTGTTATCTAGCTTGCTAGCTACTTGATTGGCAAACTTACTTTCTTGTTGACTGTGGCAATGACTTCCTCTTCGTCGTTTTAGGAAGCTGTCCTGTCTGCAAATGTGTGAAGTTAAGCACATATGAGACTACCTAGGGGCCAGCCCTTTTGCAATGCAACGTTAGCTAATGCATTGGAGTCAGAAGGTCAAAGATGATAGCAACCTTCCCATTGGAAAAAGGCTAAAAACAATCCAACATAGCCTTGTATTTATCTCATTATAACTAACTAATACATCCGTGTGATATCCAGCCAGCTAACGTTAGCGAGCTACTGGACAGTAGACAGCAATGCTGTTAGCTAAAAAACAGCATTCAACATTGTAAGGCGATGTAACGTTATTTACTCACGTTTAGCTCAAGAGAATCAAAGTCATCGTCAAGTAGGTCCTCAAGAAGGGCATCTATATCTTCGCTGTCAGTTTTTCTGGGTGTATCATCAGTGGTGCTGACGGTGTGAAGCGAGGAACAGTTTTAGCAAGCTAACGTTACCTAGCTAACTATTAACGGGTTCGCTAGCTAACGTTAGTTAACTACATGATTTAGCTAGCAAGTTTGATGAAATAACAATGCAACTTGGGAAGGCTGGCGTTTGCAACTAATTAGCTAACGTTACATAACATCGTTAGTTACATTGCATAAGCTTCCACTGCGTCACTCATGGTCAACAACTTGGTTTGCTAACCTTGCTTGCTAACGTTAGTCCATTTCCACGTACTAGCTATCGTTAACGTTAGCCTGTTAACACTTGCATTTGTATACGCACCAGTGTTTTCTTTCTCTCCCAGTTTGCATTAAACATTTCCCAGCCGTCGATAAATCTGAAGGAGCTTGAAGTTGTGGCGTCAACGAAACATTGCGACAGAACTTTGTTTCAACCTCATCTAGCAATTCGTCCAAATCGTCCGCCATGGCTTCAGGGTACTGCTACTTATTGACTGTTGTCATGAACAGGAGTGATTGATTAACAGGCGTAACCTCATTTCAAGTAGGTAAAGATTGATACTTTGTAACTAGCGAAACAACAACAGATACTGGCTATCTGTGATACAATGTAACCTCCTGGGCATTGCCAATCACAGGACAAAAATAATCCGTTGTCGGCAGGATTCGAACCTGCGCGGGAAGATCCCAATGGATTTCTAGTCCATCGCCTTAACCACTCGGCCACGACAACATCTGACATTACATATAGAAATCGGTAATATCCTACATCATTTCTATATAAAAAATATATATCAACTTTTGTCAGATATTATGATTCATCAGGCTGCAGCACAAAACAGCCTGTTGTCGGAAGGATTCTAACCTGCGCGGGAAGATTTCTAGTCTAGCGCCTTAACCACTAGGCCAAGACAACTACGTCTTAATTCCACTTGAACGAGTACGGTTGTTTAAATTATTATCACGTTGGGTAGTTAGTTAATTAATTGACTGTGGCAACGACGCTTCTCAGAAATGTTACTTTATCAATGACCTAGAACAAACATTTGTGAATAAATGAATTCAACAGATAATAAAATAAGCAATATAAAATTAACATAACATTATCAACAGATAATAAAATAAGCAATATAAAATTAACATAGCATTATAAAGAGAACATTGGTGCAAACCGTTAAAATACAGAAAGAGCAGAGGAAAACAGTTTGTTCCCTGACCGGGAATCGAACCCGGGCCGCGGCGGTGAGAGCGCCGAATCCTAACCACTAGACCACCAGGGAGCAGTTGCATTGCACATATGCACGCTTCGAACTTATTTTAACACTACCTGCATGTGCCTACAATATTGTCATGCGAAAAGAAGGTAACATGGCTCATTCAAACAACAACACATATTTAACCAAAATGATGATAAATGGCAACAGCTACTCAGCCAGGCAATCTTGTTTATTATTTGCATATTGTTAGAAATTGCGTAATTCAAATCTGGTATTGGAATAAGAGAAAACATAATCAAGAGATATTCAATCCAAGCTAAATTTATTATATGCAAAATGTATGTATGATAAGTATGAAGGTTCGTATACGGGCTCACTGAAAAAACCACGCAGGGCAGACAGAGAACTAAACTATTGTTTACAGGTTCTTTCTCAAATACTCTTACAGAGAGTTCCCACCTCTTCTGTTGGCCAATCAGAGTAAAGGACTGAGTGTGGTTTAGACTTTACTCAGCCAATCCGTTGGCGCACGGGTTGGTCCCAACCCCTCGGCGCTCCATTTGTTGCACACTGTTGCCAGGCATAAGTTTATCATAACAACCTGTGGAGTTAGCACTTTTTTTGCAGTACCCATGTCCTTGGAAGGTTCACAGATCACAAAGAAGCAGTGTTCGTATCTGTGAGAAATACAAGTCTTATCTCATCCTAGCCCCTAACGTTCCTCACATGAATCACAGCCTGTTATGTGAAACAATTTATATCAGTATAGTTCAAACCTATGCTCCTCATTAATGCATTCCTTCTAAGCTATTCATCACTTCAATCCAATTATTAGAAAACAAATCCCAACAATATCTAAAATTCATTATTGAAAAATTACCTGGACAAGTGAGGAGTTGAATTTATCCAAATGTATTGAGTATCAAGCAGTGCTTGACTTCGGCAGGAGCTCACCAGAACTGAGTACCGGCAATTTTCTACTGCTTGAGTTCCTGCACCTCATAAAACATTAGCTCAAAAGTATTGTACAGTTCCTGCACCCAAAATGAGTACCTTTGTCTATTTTAGTCGCAACAGATACTGACTGGTTTTCTGATCCACGCCCCTACCTTTTTTTAAAGGTATCTGTGACCAACAGATGCATGTCTGTATTCCCAGTCATGTGAAATCCATAGATTAGTGCCTAATGAATTTATTTCAATTGACTGATTTCCTTATATGAACTGTAACTCAATAAAATCTTTGAAACTGTTGCATGTTGCGTTTGTATTTTTGTTCAGTTGCACAGCGAGGAGAAATTCAACAGTGGACATACAGTACAACAAAAAGGATAATCAATTCATGTATTACAAAGTTCAGTAAACATAACTACCCCTGGCATAGCAAAAGTAAGTAGCTGCCACTGCCATTGATGTTGTTTTTTTCTGGTTATGTACTATTGGGCCTTTGTCTCAGCCAGATGTATGGTAGGCTACATTGATGCATTGAATAAGGCTACATAGATGCATTCAACAAAGGCATTTTTTTCAAAGCCTGCACACCAAACCATTAATGTAATAGCAAGACTAAAAAAGTTATCTAACAAAAGTTTACAAATAACATGCAGACACTGCTTTAAACAGTTGAAACATGGTAGATTATGTGTGATTAACTTTGTCCAGCAAAGGAAACCTATACTGGATACACCCACCTTAAAAAAGGCATTGCTGTGGTATATACCCCTGGCTGGTAAGGGTGACGTTCATGCCAAAAAGCTTAACAAGAGCTTCTAATTGATGTATGCCTATCGGTAACGTTCAAATAAAATATCTTGAAATGCCTTTGAGTAGACCAAAGCTGTATTTATTTTACAATCTTAGTCCACACCCAGGGATCAATCACAACCAGGGGCTCACACCAGCCACAGCAAGATAATATTATATATTGCTGGCTATACCTTAATTACAATAGAACGCTATCACTGCATTCTTACAAAACACACCCTATTACTTTTTTGTCATACTTACCTCTCTTATTTTAGCCACCACTTACTAACTTAATAATTCTATAATGGGTGGAGAGCCGTGGTTTCTCTTTTATTTTACAGACTAAGCTCTCACTTTAACTTTCATTCTGTGTAAGTTTGTCATAATGGCCCTGATATTTTACATTTATCAGAAAGGGTGTAGGCTACTGTTTCTGTTTCATTTCTTTGAAAAGCCTACACATATTGGTTCTACAGACCCGGCCAGAGGGTTGTCTGCCTCCATCAGCTCTAAAGGTAAACTCTGGAAAGTAGATATGACTCTTAGGCTCCTTGCTCAGCTTCAAAAGTTCACTAGTCTTTCTCTGCCTTTCCTCATTCAAGTATCCAATGAGCCCAAACTAGCAGAACAGGCTCTCACACACAGACATGTTTTATGGAAGCCTGTCCTGACCAGTTTGGCCACAGAGTGTAGATCAACATTAAATCCTTCTTCTCAAGGTGTGCATCTAGAAGTGGTTCTTGTGGATACTTCTTACTCCTTTGTAGTAACATATTCATAAGGGTTAACTATGGTAAAGATTGTTTGTTGTTGTTGTAAATAACATAAAAAATGTCAAAGGAAAATGAAATACATTGAAACCATCACCATTGAATGAGAGAACAGTGGACAACTCACATAGCTGATGGTGAATATCAGCAATGCCGCCACAAGCCCCACAATGCAAAGAACTAGGATGGTTTTGCTTTCTTCTGATTGGTCTATGGACTTATTGTCAAGGCAACCTGCAAATGAAAAAAGAATACACAAATCCTTGAGCAGCACTGGAAACTTTAAAAGAGTATATATCAGCACAGAGGGCTCTCTGTGGGTCCAATTTAAAACACCCACATGCAGTATACAGTTTGCTTACATACCAAAACAAGCACACAATGAGAGTAGAACACACACCTGTCACTGAGGACAATCTGCCCCTCCTGGTTCTGTTCTCCTACAGGTGCTGCCAGGAGACACTTATACCTCCCACTATCAACAGCCGTTACATTGGGCAGGAAGATATCGAAAGAATCATCAGCCAAAAGTTCCACTTCACGCTCCAGACCGGCGTACCATTGGGTGGTGCTGTTATGTGATAGCCTCTTCATCAATAGACCGGACTCCTTATTATAGGGCTCCTCACTGAGCTGGGAGAAGAGGGTGTGAGGTTACTTTATGCCCCTAACAGCTGGTCTGGGACCAGTGCTGCAGTTTCAATAATGAAGATTACAATGAGGACTGAGGACATCTCAGATCGTAAATCACTAGTGTGAGCCACTTAGGGGCGGCAGGTAGCTTAGTGGGTAAGCGCGTTGTGCCAGTAACCGAAAGGTCGCTGGTTCTAATCCCCGAGCCAACTAGGTGAAAAATCTGTCGATGTGCCCTTGAGCAAGGCACTTAACCCTAATTGCTCCTGTAAGTCGCTCTGGATAAGAGCGTCTGCTAAATGATAAAAATGTAAAATGTAAATGTAGGTACGGTGTGAGCAGCCAAAGATCTCCAGAAAAACAGCAAAAGGCAGATAGTCTAGTAGTTGAATCAAAGATATTCCATGGTTCAATTGCTCAAATAAATCCAGACAACATTTTGCTCATCAGCACAGCAGGAGACAAACCTGAGGTTAAATTGGCCGGGAACATAAAAGTTATGAGTTCTGCTGTCTTTAGATGGAGTAAAGAGTGGACGAAGATTGATATGATTAAGTGGCTAGACAAAGGCAGTCTACAATACTAGAAAAGTTCATTTCCTGAAGAAAATGTGGTGTGCTTGCTAGCTTGTTTTTAAAGTATTTATGGTTTTTAAATAGGTTATTGTAGTGGTACTGACTGCAGTAGTAATGGTAATAACTGATTATAGTTGAATAAGTAGGTAGCTGTAAAAATGTATTAATGGGTTAGCTGATTGATTGATTGATTGGATAGGATAGCCTGAACATGTGAAAGTTGGTTTGGTGTCTCTAGCTTGAACGGTTCAAGAGTTACTGTTGGTGAGTTATTTAGTACTAATTTATGCAAACGTATATAGTTATAGTTGATTAACGTTTTTAAAAGTGTATAGTTAGGACAGCCTGAACATGAGAAAGTTGGTTTGGTGTCTCTAGCTTGAACAGTTCAAGAGATACTATTGTGAGTAATTTGTGCTAATTTATGCAAATGTAAACAGTTATAGTTGATAAACGTTTTTAAGAGTTTGAAGTTAGGATAGCCTGAACATGAGAAAGTTGGTTAGGTGTCTCTAGCTTGAACAGTTCAATACTTACTGTTGTTGAGTTAATTTATGCTAATATATGCACATTTGTATAGTTATAGTTGATAAACGTTTTTAATAATTGGAAGTTAGGATAGCCTGAACATGTGAAAGTTGGTTTGGTGTCTCTAGCTTGAACGGATCAAGAGTTACTGTTGGTGAGTTATTTTATGCAAATATATTTACATTTACAGTTGAAGTCGGAAGTTTACATACACCTTAGCCAAATACATTTAAACTCAGTTTTTCACAATTCCTGACATTTAATCCTAGTAAAAATTCCATGTCTTAGGTCAGTTAGGATCACCACTTTATTTTAAGAATGTGAAATGTCAGAATAATAGCAGAGAGAATGATTTATTTCAGCTTTTATTTCTTTCATCACATTCCCAGTGGGTCAGAAGTTTACATACACTCAATTAGTATTTGGTAGCATTGCCTTTAAATTGTTTAACTTGGGTCAAACGTTTCGGGTAGCCTTCCACAAGCTTCCCACAATAAATTGGGTGAATTTTGGCCCATTCCTCCTGACAGAGCTGGTGTAACTGAGTCAGGTTTATAGGCCTCCTTGCTCTCACACGCCTTTTCAGTTCTGCCCACACATTTTCTATAGGATTGAGGTCAGGGCTTTGTGATGGCCACTCCAATACCTTGACTTTGTTGTCCTTAAACCATTTTGCCACAACTTTGGAAGTATGCTTGGGGTCATTGTCCATTTGGAAGACCCATTTGCGACCAAGCTTTAACTTCCTGACTGATGTCTTGAGATGTTGCTTCAATATATCCACATAATTTTCCTTCCTCATGATGCCATCTATTTTGTGAAGTGCACCAGTCCCTCCTGCAGCAAAGCACCCCCACAGCATGATGCTGCCACCCCCGTGCTTCACAGTTGGGATGGTGTTCTTCGGCTTGCAAGCTGCCGCCTTTTTCCTCCAAACATAACAATGGTCATTATGGCCAAACAGTTCTATTTTTGTTTCATCAGACCAGAGGACATTTCTCCAAAAAGTACGATCTTTGTCCCCATGTACAGTTGCAAACCATAGTTGGAGCGGTGGCTTCTTCCTTGCTGAGCGGCCTTTCAGGTTATGTCGATATAGGCCTTGTTTTACTGTGGATATAGATACTTTTGTACCTGTTTCCTCCAGCATCTTCACAAGGTCCTTTGCTGTGGTTCTGGGATTGATTTGCACTTTTCGCACCAAAGTACGTTCATCTCTAGGAGACAGAACGCATCTCCTTCCTGAGCGGTATGACGGCTGCGTGGTCCCATGGTGTTTATACTTGTGCACTATTGTATGTACAGATGAACGTGGTACCTCCCAAGGATTAACCAGACTTGTGGAGGTCTACCATTTTTTCTCTGAGGTCTTGGCTGATTTCTTTTGATTTTCCCATAATGTCAAGCAAAGAGGCACTGAGTTTGAAGGTAGGCCTTGCAATACATCCAACGGTACACCTCCAATTGACTCAAATTATGTAAATTAACCTATCAGAAGCTTCTAAAGCCATGACATCATTTTCTGGAATTTTCCAAGCTGTTTAAAGGCACAGTCAATTTAGTGTATGTAAACTTCTGACCCACTGGAATTGTGACACAGTGAATTACAAGTGAAATAATCTGTCTGTAAACAATTGTTGGAAAGATTACTAGTAGATAAGTAGATGTCCTAGCTGACTTGAACTTGTGGAGTGGTTGAAAAACGAGTTTTAATGACTCCAACCTAAGTGTATGTAAACCTCCGACTTCAACTGTACATAGTTATAGTTAATAAAGCTTTTAAAGAATTTGAAGTTGGGATAGCCTGAATTTTTTTAAAGTTGGTCTTGTAGCTTAATTGGCCAATGAACAGGTCCATTTTTAAATGTTAATGTTAATTTAGCAAATTTAAACATAGTATAAAAAAATCATTTGACAAGCAATCTAAAGGTGTCCACATGCTTCCCAGATGAAACAGTTTGTGCATATATTATGCCGACATTTTGTGACATTTTTGTTCGTTTTGGACTTCAGTGAGGGGTTTTTCAGCTGTTCGGGAACACAAATTTTTTGCTGGAGGCAAGCCGAAGTCGGTAGCTGAAGTCAACGCCCCTTCGTCGGTGATTGGTCAACAGTAGGGATTCTTCAATTTACATTTTAGTCATTTAGCAGACGCTCTTATCCAGAGCAACTTCCAGTTAGTGAGTGCATACATTTTCATACTGGCCCCCCGTGGGAAACGAACCCACAACCCTGGCATTGCAAACGCCATGCTCTACCAACTGAGCTACAGGGGACTATATCAATAAAGTCTTTGTTGTCATTCAATGAGAGACGATCGTTTTCATGCAAATTTTTTCATTGAGAAATACTGCACTAAACATCTTAATTAGATGTAAAATTGCGCGACTAAGATCTCCTCGGCCAAAACTTCAACATTAATGACATATTTCTTGAGCTATCTTAGCTTAATTCTGACTATTTTTAAGAAGTATATGCTAGCTATGGTGTCTCAAAATGGACAAAGTACTATTACCGCTTTCTTCTTGTTTTTCAAGCGGAAGTCTTTTAAGGGAGTATGCGAGCACACTTGTTCAGTTCGCCTAGCCTTAAATTGGTCCAGTCTGAACACATCAACGTTGGTTTGGTGTTGATAGCTTAAATGTTGTAGGAGGAGATTGGTCTAGCATATTTTATATTTTTACCATTCAAGTCTATGGGCCTTTTTTTGCAAATGAATTGCATTGGGAGCTCATTTAAATATTGTTATAGTTCAAAAAGTATCAATGCTATCAAAAATGTTTTCTAAAGCAATCCGTGGTGGGGCAGTCTGGACATTTAGAAGTTGGTTTGGTGTTAATAGCTTAAATCATTTAAGCTCTAGAGCGGGCTAAAGAAATCAAAGAAGAAGAATAGACCCTTTCATTCTAAAACTAGCCGCCGAAATTGTCGCAACCCCTATTACTAGCCTGTTCAACCTCTCTTTCATAACGTCTGAGATCCCCAGAGATTGGAAAGCTGCCGCGGTCATCCCCCTCTTCAAAGGGGGTGACACTCTAGATCCAAACTGTTACAGACCTATATCCATCCTGCCCTGCCTTTCGAAAGTATTTGAAAGCCAAGTTAACAAACAGATCACCGACCATTTCGAATCCCACCGTACCTTCTCCGCTATGCAATCCGGTTTCGAGCTGGTCATGGGTGCACTTCAGCCACGCTCAAGGTCCTAAACGATATTATAACCGCGATCGATAATAGACAGTACTGTGCAGCCGTCTTCATCGACCTGGCCAGGCTTTCGACTCTGTCAACCACCGCTTTCTTATTGGCAGACTAAATAGCCTTGGTTTCTCAAATGACTGCCTCGCCTGGTTCACCAACTACTTCTCAGATAGAGTTCAATGTGTCAAATCGGAGGGCTGTTGTCTGGACCTATGGCAGTCTCTATGGGGGTGCCATAGGGTTCAATTCTTGGGCCGACTCTTTTCTCCGTGTATATCAATGATGTCGCTCTTGCTGCTGGTGACTCTCAGATCCACCTCTACGCAGACGACACCATTTTGTATACATCTGGCCCTTCATTGGACACTGTGTTAACAAACCTCCAAAACGAGCTTCAATGCCATACAACACTCCTTCAGTAGCCTCCAACTGCTCTTAAACACTAGTAAAACTAAATGCATGCTCTTCAATCGAACGCTGCTGGCACCCGCCCACCCGACTAGAATCACTACTCTCGACGGGTCTGACCAGAAAGTATGTGGACAACTACAAATACCTAGGTGTCTGGTTAGACTGTAAACTCTCCTTCAACTCACATTAAGAATCTCCAATCAAAAGTAAAATCTAGAATCTGCTTCCTAGTTCGCAACAAAAGCCTCCTTCACTCATGGTGCCAAACATGCCCTCGTAAAACGGACTATCCTACCGATCCTTGACTTCGGCGATGTCATTTACAAAATAGCCTCCAACACTCTACTCAGCAAATTGGATGTAGTCTATCACAGTGCCATCCGTTTTGTCTCCAAAGCCCCATACACTACCCACCACTGTGACCTGTACGCTCTTGTTGGCTGGTCCTCACTACATGTTCGTCGTCAAACCCACTGGCTCCAGGCCATCTATAAATCACTGCTAGGCAAATCCCCGCCTTATCTTAGCTCATTGGTCACCATAGCAGCACCCACCCGAAGTCTGCGCTCCAGCAGGGTATATCTCACTGGTCATCCCCAAAGCCAACACCTCCTTTGGCCGCCATTCCTTCCAGTTCTCTGCTGCCAATGACTGGAACGAATTGCAAAAATCTCTGAAGCTGGAGACTCTTATCTCCCTCACTAACTTTAAGCATCAGTTGTCAGAGCACCTTACCGATCACTGCACCTGTACACAGCCCATCTTAAATTAGCCCACCCAACTACCTCATCCCTATATTGTTATTTATTTTGCTCTTTTGCACCCTAGTATCTCTATTTGCACATAATCTCTTGCACATCTATCATTCCAGTGTTAATACTAATTGTAATTATTTTGCACTATAGCCTATTTATTGCCTTACCTCCATACCTTGCTACATTTGCACACACTGTATATATATTTTCTGTTGTATTTTTTGACTTTGTGTTTTTTTACCCCATATGTAACTCTGTGTTGTTGTTTTTATCGCACTGCTATGCTTTATCTTGGCCAGGTCGCAGTTGTAAATGAGAACTTGTTCTCAACTGGCTTACCTGGTTAAATAAAGGTTAAATAAATAAATAAAAATAAAAATATGAGTATGTAAGAAATCTAGAGTTATGTTTTGCCTTCAGCAAGCACACGTAATTATTCCAAAATTGCCCTTTTCACATAAGCAATAGTAGGTCTCTCAGGGCCGGTCCTGGCCATTCTGCCGCCCTAGGCTTGACAAAAAATTGCTGCCCACCATTTGTAAAACAGGCCTTTGCTTTGGTTTTATGTGTCCTGATTTCTGTGACTAATCCATTTGGCTATTTAAGCTCTACAATATCAGATACACAACTTTACCAGGAGGAGTTATACTGAGCCTATTTGCAATGTGTTTACACAGTGGGAAATGCAGAAGTATTTTATTTTTTGCTAAGATCAGCTCCTGATGGATACAAATTTGAAACCACTGATCATGACAGTTTCTTAGTTACTTATTTGTTTAATTCTGCATCGTTGGTTAAGGGCTTGTAAGTAAGCATTTCAAGGTAAGGTCTACACCTGTTGTATTCAGCACATGTGATAAATATAATTTGCCTTGATTTGATTTAGCCCACAGGGTGAAACTCCTGGACAGCAGTTGTGAGTAGCCTGATTGTCCATTCATATTGTCCATTTTACTTTGACCTGTCCTGTTTTTAGGATATGTTGTTTGTTAACATGTCCGCGCATTTTTTTTTTGACTGGGCGCCATTTAGGTTAGGCTATTTGATCGGAGAAATCTGCATGATGTAAAAAGTGTCCATCTCATTACATTGTCATACATTTTATCTCCAGCCTGTAGGCTACAGAAAAGGCCACATACTCTTTCTACCATATGCAATATCTGCTACATGATTTAGGCCTATGTTAGATACTTTTTTTGACGGAACGTTGGTGGAGAGCTGCAGTGAGACTCCCTGGGGAGTCGCGCTGGGAATGGACAAGATACATATTTTGTGTCCCTGCCTTTGACAAAGTGAGCACTGCTTATTAGCCTATCACAGGACTGCAGCCGGGGCATCAGCGCTCACCTAAAAAGCCCATATGCCACTGGTCGAGAGAAATTGTCTTTGTTTTGGGGCATAATTATGTGAGGTTGTATGTGTTGTTGGATGTGCGTCTTGGTCAATTAAGCTCAGAAAATGTCGCCCTCGTCAATCTGCCTAATCCTGCCTAAAATGCACCAATTTGTAAATCGCTCTGGATAAGAGCGTCTGCTAAATGATGTAAATGTCATGTCAATGTCTCTGGTCCAGGGCGGTTGTCAGCGTTAGCAAGCCACACTAACTCCCTGGAAAAGAGTAACACAATGTAGTTTACCTTGTACCACCTCACTGACCGGTACGTGACCCCAGGTAAATAATTTGCTTTACATCTCAGAACCGAGACCTCGCCGCATATCGACTTTGTATCTTCAGCTTCCTTCATAAGCCTGCTGTGCACGCAAACTGGAAAAATTGAAGGCAAATGGCAAGTTGAACCTTGATAGACAGCCCTTACGAAAAAAAGATTGCAGTCAGAGTGCAGTGCAGAGTGCAGTATAACTGCAGCATGCTGCAAATACTGCGTCCAAAATAACAGTTTTTTTTACTGCAGTAATTTTGCAGTTAAACTGCAGTTACTGCGTCCAAAATGCCACAGTCGACTGCAGTTACTGCACCTTTACTGCAGTTTCAAAACTGCAAAAATGTTTGTACGGGAAGACGTAAAGACTTGTTAGCCTAAAAGGAAATTTCTATTTACGTAGTGCAAAGGCATGGAGAAAGACCAGAGTACGCATTTTTTGTTCAGCACCAAAAAGTTATCTAGATTTCGCTGTCGTATTCAAGGCGTAGATATAGCCTGCTAGAATATTAAAGTAAAAGGAGCCGTCAAAGTGAAAGTAGATTAGACTATCTGTTGAGGAAGAGAGAGGTCCAACTCGGCGGAAAATCTGTCTCCCTCCAGCAGCTGGTGTTTTTTCGTTGTTTCGCCCACCAAGTTTTTGTATAGAGGTCAACAAGTGTCGAATTTGGTCAACAAAAAATGAATGGCTTATTTGTTTACTACGTGAGGTTTATTTGATCGAATAGAAGTTTCGTAATGCTTAAATTGTTACGAGTGTACTAATATAAGTAGGACACGTGACATCCCGAGAAAAAACACTTTATATCGGAGTCTCGAGATGGCTATGCATACTAATGCAATGAGAGTAGTAGCGTAGCATCTCTCTCCGTTGAATACAGGCAGTGATGTCAACAACCCTCATCGAATATTTAAAAAATTATTACAATAATTAGATGTATCCATCAATCCAAAGAAAGGATAGGCGGCAGCTAGACAGCTCGCCGTGCCGGAGAGACATGTATCTTGTCAGTATATCCATAATCTTTGACTGCAGTAAATCTGTTGACTGTCCTATTTCCACGCCCCGCATTTATTTATTAAGGAGCTCTTGCCTTTTTTTTTTGCCCTCAGCCCAGTTGGGATGGTTTGGGATGGGTCTGACGGCAGAGTGGGGGAGAGGCAGCCAACGGGTGCTCGGCATATGTGGGAGCTCCTTCAGGACAGGTGGGGCTGGTTGGGAGAGTGCTGAGAGTGCGCAGGGCTGTCAGGGGGCTATTTGAAGAATCTCAACTATGGAGTGTATTTTGATTTGTTTAACACTTTTTTTGGTTGCTGCATGATTCCATATGTGTTGTTTCGTGGTTGTGATGTCTTCACTATTGTTCTACAATGTAGAAAATAGTAAAAATAAAGAAAAACCCTTGGTGTTCTAAAACTTTTGACCGGTAGTGTATGTGATGGGGAATTGATAACAAATAAACCATCAAAGGGCAAACAATCCACACAATGAAACAATGAATTGTGGGGATCTATTTTCTTATAACTAGATGTGATGCCTAGCTTAGAAAGAATACATTAATGATTAAACATAATAGGTTTGTGCTGTACTGATATAGATTGTTTAACATAACAAGCTGGGATTAATGTGAGGAACTGATAGGCTTGTGACTCACACAAACACTGCCTCTTTGTTAAACCGCTCAAGGACATGTGTTCTGCTACAATAGAAGAACAAACTATGTCTGAGGTTGCTGACTCGAGACAAGTTGTAAAGATAACAACTAACACCTGGCAACAGTGAAGCGCCAAGGGGCTGGGACCAGCCTGAGCGCCAATGATAGGCTGGGTAAATTTAAACCACGCTCAGTCTCTACTCTGATAGGCCAGCCTGGAGCAGGAACTACCTCTGTCAGAGTATTTAAAGAAGAACTTATAACAATGGCTCAGTTCTCTGACTGCCCTGCGTGGTGTTTCAGTGGACCCCTATATATGAACATCATATTTACCATTGAAGTGTTTTGCATTAATTAAAATACTAGTCTATTTTAGAAGACGTGTATTGACCTCTTTTTGTTCCAATACCAGATTTGAATTGACGCAACTTAACAGAATGCACAAGAATTGGTGGGAGACAAAAATGTAGCCAATTATGACATGTTAACATTCCAATAGCACTTGCTTTACATGATATACTTAGTCCATCAAGGAATCCTATTCCACGAGAACAATGTGACTTTTTTCTAGAGGAAAGTCTATACTTTCTATACTTCTATAATTCGTTTTAGTCTCATGCCTGTAAAGATACAATTTAATGCAAGGACTCCTTTCTCTGCTCTCCGCTGTTGCTTAGCAATTGAACGGGCCGCTCTGCTATTGATAATTAAATTACGTCATTAGAGGTTGCAGCCACAGGCTCCAAAGAAGTGAAATCCAATTGCCATTGATTTCTGAAATCTGAGGCTGTTGTATGTTGCTTCTCTTTTTGCAGTGAACCGGATTAAATTAAACTTTCTATTGTCCTTTTCATTTGCAGCCTCTCTGGGGGCTCGTCGGTGCAGCAGGCACTTGAAGCTTGGTCTTGGCAAACTCGCCTTCTCCTCTCCCCCTAACGCGGTTAGAAAATGGCTTATTTAGTCATAATCAGATTGTGCTCTATGGAATGAAGTTAATTGGAGGCATTAGAGGACTTCAATGACTCCAGATGATATGGCTCTCCAAAATGCCAGTGTAAATCACAAAGGCCTTTGTTGCTGAAATTGATTATTGATGACCGCATGTTTCAGTCAGATAAATGTGGCGTCGCCCTCCGAAACAAGTTAACCCTGTGAGGCTCGCTGCTTACAAGCATGGACCCTTATCAGTGTGAAATCAGGTTGCCACATTCTCTACTTTAGATGGCATAATGTTTTGTCAGTTGTGTTGCATAGGGACTGTCATAAGCGTCAGTGAAATGCAGTGGGCGAAGTCAAACGCAGGACACAGAGCTACTGGAAACGTACTTTACTAGAAAGTAAACTGAGTACATACAACCTCCACACAGGGAGGAAAATAACCCGCACACTAACGACTGCCGATGACGAAAATACAATCACACACAACACACAATGAAAGACAGAGGGTTAAATAGGGAAGACAATACAACATAATGGGAAACAGGTGTAGACAATCAAGACCCAACAAGTCAAACACCGAAACATACATCGGTAGCAGCTAGTACTCCGGGGACGACGAACGCCGAAGCCTGCCCGAGCAAGGAGGAGGGGCAGCCTCGGCTGAATCCGTGACAGGGACAAAAGAGGAGAAATCTCTTGATTTGGTTCTGACAGTGAACTGAATGGACCTAGGCCAGCCTATCGTCTAAACAGCCTTGCTGTCTGTCAGTCTCCTTTGTACCTGGAGAGACCAGACTTTTCCTAAGTGCCTCCTAGCAGCAGTTCCCACTAGTATGAAAATGTATGCACTCACTAACTGTAAGTCGCTCTGGATAAGAGCGTCTACTAAATTACTAAAATGTAAATGTAATGTAAAATGATGACCCTCATATTTGATAAGTAGGAAAGGCAACGCAAAACGTAATTGAAAGGAGATATAGTTGTTGGCTCTATGTAATATATTTCAGACTGTAACTGTAACATGGACCTAATTTTTATGAGAATAAAAATGTATCGAGACCACTAGGCTGCTGTAGTCTCGCGCACCAGACAGAAAATCATGATATTTCGCTGTGCCTGTGCGCAACTTCGACGAGGGTAGGTTGCCTGCGTGCGACCGCATATAAAACAATCCTATAGGTCTGTGTTTCTAAGAAAATGTAATAATTTACGTCTTAACCATATTCAAAAGGCGTTAGCCGAGCCCATTTTCAGCTGCTTTGATGGGATTTTCCAGGTGAGGAATTCCCCTTGCTCTGGACCAGGCTCGGCTGCGGTCTCGAAGCACTGAACCAAGAGCTAGAATTTCCACTAGCAGGGAATTCCCCTGGCGTCGAGTCCTGTGAATCGAGTCACTGGTATTCTTTTAAAGGGCCACCAAAATTTACATTTACATCTTGTCTCGGTATAGTCAGTTTTCCCTCACAGCACAGGTATTTGAATAAAAAAGTCAAATCATTGCCTGATCTTTTTCCAAAGGGCAAGGGCATCTCAATCTTTTCTTTTCTGAGGCCCCTTAAAACAGTTACAGGAAATCTGGGGTCCCCTATGGGCGTTCTGGCCCTGCTTACTTGTCCAAGGCTTACTTTGTAAAATTGTTTCAGAAAATCTGGGGTCCCCCTACATTAGAGATGTCATTTTAAAGAGTAAACTGGCTGCTTGATATTAATTGTTGACACTCACTATATCAAATTGAACATTGCTTTTGATATTTTAATGTGTGTCAAACTCTATTCTCCCTACTTTTTCAAGGAACCTTTAAAGCTCTGAGTCCCTTTCCCTTAGAGCCCTAGGTCCCCTGCTTGAGAACCACTGGCTTATTTTTATTTATTTTACTTATCCCTTATTTTACCAGGTAAGTTGATTGAGAACACATTCTCATTTAGAGCAACGACCTGGGGAATAGTTACAGGGGAGAGGAGGGGAGGGATGAATGAGTACTGAGAATACGAAGAGGCAACACACACACACACGCCCAGGGCTATATAGGGATGATGATGAGGTGCAGGTGCGCTGGAGGAGATTAGGGTGCGTTGGGTTTCCATTCCGGTGTTGCCGAGGTGGTGCGCTCAGACCAGTGGCTCAGTAGACCGGCGAATCAGAGCGCCGGAGGGGAGCAACGGGAGGAGATGTGACAATGAGCCAGTTGGAAGCTGGGGATGATTAGGTGGCCATGATGGTATGGGAATTTAGCCAGGACACTGGGGTTAACACCCCTACTCTTACGATAAGTGCCATGGGATCTTTAGTGAGCACAGAGAGTCAGGACACCTGTTTAACAATCTCATCTGAAAGACAGCACCCTACATAGGGCAATGTCCCCAATCACTTCCCTGGGGCATTGGCCCTCCAAAACCACTTCAGCAGCATTTGGTCTTCCATCCAGGGACCAACCCTGCTAGCTTCAGAGGCAAGCCAGCAGAGTGGTATACTATATATTTTTAAGAATAATGTGCAAAAATTGTACAATCCAGGTGTGCAAAGCTCTTAAGAGACTTACCCAGAAAGACTCACAGCTGTAATCGTTGCCAAAGGTGATTCTAACATGTATTGACTCAGGGGTGTGAATACTTATGTAAATTAGATGTTTCTGTATTTCATTTTTTCATTTATTCTATAAACATGTTTTCACTTTGTTATTGTGGTGTATTGTGTGTAGATGGGTGAGAGAAAAAATTGATTTAATCCATTCTGAATAGGTATTGACATTGACTACTGGCACACAGCTCGGACACCCATGCATACCCCACAAGACATGCCACCAGAGGTCTCTTCACAGTCCCCAAGTCCAGAACAGACTATGGGAGGCGCACAGTACTACATATAGCCATGACTACATGGAACTCTATTCCACATCAAGTAACTCATGCCAGCAGTAAAATTAGATAAAAAAAACAGATAAAAATACACCATATGGAACATGGGGGATTGTGAAGCAACACAAACATAGGAATTCCCCTTGCTCTGGACCAGGCTCGGCTGCGGTCTCGAAGCACTGAACCAAGAGCTAGAATTCCACTAGCAGGGAATTCCCCTGGCGTCGAGTCCTGTGAATCGAGTCACTGGTATTCTTTTAAAGGGCCACCAAAATTTACATTTACATCTTGTCTCGGTATAGTCAGTTTTCCCTCACAGCACAGGTATTTGAATAAAAAAGTCAAATCATTGCCTGATCTTTTTCCAAAGGGCAAGGGCATCTCAATCTTTTCTTTTCTGAGGCCCCTTAAAACAGTTACAGGAAATCTGGGGTCCCCTATGGGCCGTTCTGGCCCTGCTTACTTGTCCAAGGCTTACTTTGTAAAATTGTTTCAGAAAATCTGGGGTCCCCCTACATTAGAGATGTCATTTTAAAGAGTAAACTGTCTGTTTGATATTAATTGTTGACACTCACTATATCAAATTGAACATTGCTTTTGATATTTTAATGTGTGTCAAACTCTATTCTCCCTACTTTTTCAAGGAACCTTTAAAGCTCTGAGTCCCTTTCCCTTAGAGCCCTAGGTCCCCTGCTTGAGAACCACTGGCTTATTTTTATTTATTTTACTTATCCCTTATTTTACCAGGTAAGTTGATTGAGAACACATTCTCATTTAGAGCAACGACCTGGGGAATAGTTACAGGGGAGAGGAGGGGAGGGATGAATGAGTGTGACGAGTACTGAGGATACGAAGAGGCAACACACACACATACGCCCAGGGCTATATAGGGATGATGATGAGGTCCAGGTGCGCTGGAGGAGATTAGGGTGCGTTGGGTTTCCATTCCGGTGTTGCCGAGGTGGTGCGCTCAGACCAGTGGCTCAGTAGACCGGCGAATCAGAGCGCCGGAGGGGAGCAACGGGAGGAGATGTGACAATGAGCCAGTTGGAAGCTGGGGATGATTAGGTGGCCATGATGGTATGGGAATTTAGCCAGGACACTGGGGTTAACACCCCTACTCTTACGATAAGTGCCATGGGATCTTTAGTGAGCACAGAGAGTCAGGACACCCGTTTAACAATCTCATCTGAAAGACGGCACCCTACATAGGGCAATGTCCCCAATCACTTCCCTGGGGCATTGGCCCTCCAAAACCACTTCAGCAGCATTTGGTCTTCCATCCAGGGACCAACCCTGCTAGCTTCAGAGGCAAGCCAGCAGAGTGGTATACTATATATTTTTAAGAATAATGTGCAAAAATTGTACAATCCAGGTGTGCAAAGCTCTTAAGAGACTTACCCAGAAAGACTCACAGCTGTAATCGTTGCCAAAGGTGATTCTAACATGTATTGACTCAGGGGTGTGAATACTTATGTAAATTAGATGTTTCTGTATTTCATTTTTTCATTTATTCTATAAACATGTTTTCACTTTGTTATTGTGGTGTATTGTGTGTAGATGGGTGAGAGAAAAAATTGATTTAATCCATTCTGAATAGGTATTGACATTGACTACTGGCACACAGCTCGGACACCCATGCATACCCCACAAGACATGCCACCAGAGGTCTATTCACAGTCCCCAAGTCCAGAACAGACTATGGGAGGCGCACAGTACTACATATAGCCATGACTACATGGAACTCTATTCCACATCAGGTAACTCATGCCAGCAGTAAAATTAGATTTAAAAAACAGATAAAAATACACCATATGGAACATGGGGGATTGTGAAGCAACACAAACATAGGCACATGCATAACACACGATAACATACGCACTATACACACATGTACACATGGATTTTGTGTTATAGATAAGTGGTAGTAGAGGCCTGAGGGCACACACTTAATATGTTGTGAAATCTGTTATGAATGTATTGTAATGTTTTTAAAATGTATAACTGCTTTAATTTTGCTGGACCCCAGGAAGAGTAGCTGCTGCCTTGGCAGCAGCTAATTGGGATCCATAATAAATACAAATTCAGGCTGTAACACAACAAAATGTGGAATAAATTAAGGAGTATGAATGTTTCTGAAGGCACTATAGATGTTAGAGATGCAGAGCAGTAACAGAAAGCGCTCAAGGTTAATCAGTTCATCTTGGGCTTGGAAGTGATGAAATGAACTGGCAATTGCAGAGTTACTGGTCTGAAATCCTAATGATGTTGTGTTATGAGGAAGGTACTCACTTAACCTGTGGACGGACCAGTATCAAAATTAGGATAAAAATGTTAAAACTTATTTTTATAGTGTCCACTATCTACTCTGCAATTTATTATTGGTACGGAAATAAATATATTGTTGAAGTTACAAGCTACACTTATCCCTATCAGACAATAAGCTTAGAGACAAGTGACTAACTGAATAGGTTGATATCACCTTGTACATTTCATGGAGACTTACGAAATATCCGTTTTTCTCCTCTTATTTATATTAACTGACAGACCTAATTTGATACACACTAGTATTACATGAGCAGCGAATAAGCAAATTTTCTTTTTTTTTTAGGTCTGTTGCTTTGCATTTGTACTCTTTAATTCTGTTAAGCTTATTATTATTGTGCAATAATGTGTTAAGTGCTATGATCACACAGTTGGCATGAAAAAAGGTCACTGTTATTGTATATGACCCATATCCATGCACTCCTCATGTCAAACTGCCCTGTGATATGGTGATGCAATTAAAAACAAATATTTAGTTATTCTATAGTATTTCATTTTTTTAAGCTACATGGAATTTCATGTTTGTAAAGGATTTTCATTTTCAATGTTGTTTAGATCACATGTAACCCACCTGGCTTCCATTTTATGCTTTGTGATGTTATTACCTTGTAATGTGTTTGGGGTAATGTGATTGTCGATGACAGAGACTTCAGAGAAATGTTGTCACTTAAAAGATTAGTAAAGGGGCATTTATGTATAACAATTCAAACAGCTATCCAAAATATAATATTTCAGCTAACACTTTGTGTTATCCTTGAGGATAATTGTGATCAACCATTTTAAAATGTGCACATTACAACATTGACAGGTAACGGAAATGACTAATGTCAAGGTAGTATAAAATATAACAGAATGTGTCGTGTGAAATAGGTAGAGATTTGTTGCCAGCCATTTAGCACTTCAAACAGCATACTATGTAGAAAAACAGAAATTAATAAAATACTGTTTTGGCCTCACAAAATAACAAAAAGTTATCAATTATGCCTGAACATTAGAGTTCATTGGGAGCTTTGCTTGTCTCAGATGGAATGCCGTCTTGGTTGGTTTCATCTCTCTGTGCAGAGTCCAGCGTGACCAAACCCTTCCAACACGAATGAGCCCCATGAAACAGTGCTCAGATCAATTCCATTTCAATACCAGTCAATACAGGAATTTAATTAGGCATGAAATTCAATGCTGCACACATTGGTCATTTTCCAGTTCAAACTCAACGTCAACTTCAATTCCTGGGTTGACTGAAATGTAAATGGGTTTAACCCCAACATTGCCATGGAGCGACCCTGCAGAATGACCCCTTGTCATGAATTATTCCTTCTCCCTTTCCTGAAGCTCCTTGTCGAGGTTAGATCTTGGGGCTTAGATCGTGGGGTCCCTTCACTAGGCCCTGCTTCTTGAGCATCTCAGGTGTGTGAATGCTGCAGACAAGCAGTCGTTGCTGGAGAACTGCTGCCCAAGCCTGGCTGTACTGCTGTTTGGCTGTCTGAGTGAAAGGGTGTAGGCTTCTGTTTCTGTTTCATTTCTTTGAAAAGCCTACACATCTTAGTTCTACAGACCCGGCCAGAGGGTTGTCTGCCTCCCTGCTCTAGAGGTGAACTCTTCTCCTGGAAAGTAGACATGACTCTTAAGCTCCTCTTAGGCTCCTTGCTCAGCTTCAAAGCTTTCTCTGCATTTCCTCTTCACATTCAAGTATACAATGAGCCCAAACTAGCAGAACAGGCTCTCACACACAGACATGTTTTATGGAAGCCTGTCCTGACCAGTTTGGCCCCAGAGTGTAGATCAACATTAAATCCTTCTTCTCAAGGTGTGCATCTAGAAGTGGTTCTTGTGGATACTTCTTACTCCTTTGCAATAACATATTCCGTAGGATGACCTATGGTAAAGATTAACATTATTGAGTAAATAACTGAAACATTTAAAAGAAAATGAAATACATGCAATACATGGAAACCATCACCATAAAATGTTAGTTTATTTTATCTATTTTAATACAAAAAAATAAGTCAGAGGAACAGCGGGCAGTGTTGTAACTCACATAGCTGATGGTGAATATCAGCAATGCTGCCACAAGCCCCACAATGGAAAGAACTAGGATGGTATCCCTTTCTTCTGATTGGTCTGTGGACTCAAGGCAACCTGCAAAAATGTTTTCCACAAATCCTTGAGCATCACTGGAAACATTTTAAAAGATGAACTCTCTCTGGGTCCAATTTAAAACACTCACATACAGTAGGTCTATGTACCAAAACAAGCACATAATGAGAGTAGAACACTCACCTGTCACTCTGAGGTGAACCTGCCCCTCCTGGTTCTGTTCTCCTACAGGTGCTGCCAGGAGACACTTATACCTCCCGCTATCAACAGCTGTTACATTGGGCAGGAAGATATCGAAAGAATCATCAGCCAAAAGTTCCACTTCACGCTCCAGACCGGCGTACCATTGGGTGGTGCTGTTAGGTGATAGCCTCTTCATCAATAGACCAGACACCTTATTAGAGGGCTCCTCACCGAGCTGGGAGAAGAGGGTGGGAGGTTACTCTATGCCTCTAACGGCTGGTCTTAACCTGGTCTCAGAGCATTTCGTATGATTCTGTATGTAAATCCAAGACGTAGCAGTAAGTATGATATGTTACATTTCTTATGGTATGTATTAATTTGTGGATATCTATCACCTATTTCGTATGATATGTTACAAATTACGAATTTGCTAAACGTTCAAAATATTACAAATTTGCTACGAATTCTAGCTAATGCTAGCTAGGCTAGGAGTTAGCTAAAAGGGTTAAGGTTAGGGGAAGGGTTAGCTAACATGCTAAGTAGTTTAAAAGCTGCTAATTAGCTAAAATGCTAATGTTGTCCCTGATGAGATTCATACTCGCAACCTTTGGTTTGCTAAATATTTGCGTTATATGCCCGCCTATCCTCCCTGACCAATCACCGTCCTTTAGTTTTTGCCTTAAGTAACCATCTGTCTTATGTAACCATACCAAACGTAACATAACACACTAAATGAAGTGTCTCGGATTTACGTACAGAATAATACAAAATGCTCTGAGACCAGGTTGCTGGTCTGGGACCAGTGCTGTATATTTTATGCATATATTGCATACTTCAAAACACACAGTTTGTGCTATCACAATAATAGAAAGCTTACCATGTACCACTTCACTGCCCGGTACTGGACCCCAGGCTTACATATTGCTTTACATTTAAGAATTGAGTCCTCTCCACAAACTGACTTCACCTCTCGTGTAGGCCTATCATGTGTGAGCCCACCTTGCAAGCAGGCAGCTATAGACAAACACAAGGTAAATCATCATTTCAGGTGAGCCTGCCTAGTTAGACTGATATCAAACTCATTGTTAAATAGAAATGACAACATACCTAGAATGCAGACGAGTTGAAAAAACATATTCGTAGAACTACAGCAATGAAGATGATGATCCAGAACAGAAGTTAATCAGTTTATATAATAGGCTCAAATGGACGTGAAACTATGTGTATTCCCGTAGAGAGCCGTCTGCAAATGACTAAAAACATAGAATGTGCTTCGTCACAGTGGGTGTACACGGGCACTTCCGCTTCAGTAATAAATTCAAACAGGACCGCCAGGGTCCCGTATGAGGTGTGAATGTGATCCAATATAATTACATATTCTGGGTGTGATCTCAGGTGCGCGTGCACTCTCCACGGGATTTGCATTTGTTGAGCATATCATGGCGATACAGGGCATTCTCCTATTCTGGATGTGTTTGGGTAGGCTGTTTTTCATACATATGTTTTCATACATAGCGTTAAAATTAAGCAAAATGGAACTTACCGTTGTCACTGGATGTTATTTCTGAATGTTAACTCAATACTTTATTTCGCTGTTTATTAGTAGCTGGGCCAAAGATGGTGGATAAATGAAGATAATTAATTCAGGCCGTTTACCATTGAAAAATAAAATGTCAGTTCCTTTCTGCTTAACGGGGTGGCTATCCCATAGACACCAATGCGATAGCAGCTGTGTCTGGTCGACTTAGTTCATTGACTTCAATTGAACCAGAAAAAATAGCGAGTGGGGTGTCTCGTTTCCTCATCCGTCTCTGGCTAGGCATCAAATGCATTTTACGCACGCTCACACGTGCGATGTGTCTGTCTGTCTGGCGTTACTTGGGTTTCTTTCCGTAGATGAGAAGGCGTTAAAATTCGAAAAGGAAAAATATAAAAGCCTAAATTTACATAGGCCTTTTGCTTACTGAAAGTTAAATTCATGTTCCATCCGCCATCGCATTTGAATCACCACGCTGATTGCGCAAAGGCACACATTTCTGGTAAACGAGATTAGGGAATCCCCTAACCATGAGCTAGGAATCCCCGTGAATTCCCTGAGTCTTCGAAACGTGGAGTTGAGTGCACATTAAAAACAAATGGTTATATATTACAAAATAAGGGTTATTTGGCTTGTTATGATAGCGGATTCCTTTTTGGTGCTATATAGAACCCTTTTTGGAAGGTCCTATAAAGAACAATTTAAAAAACTCAAATAGGGGGTTCTTATATTTAATAATACATAATTTATTAAACTTTTATAGTGATTTTCATTACAGATAATGTCAAAGCGCTTGTTACACAAAATAAACAACAAAAAGTAATTTTAAAGATGTCTTAAGACCATGGGGGGTTTAAATACATTAAGCTATAATCACATGACAAGTCAATTAGCCAATGAAATCACTTGTTAGATTAAATATGCTAATAGTCACAACTGTGACAGTAGCCCCAAAAGGGGTTCCACTATCATTACAACCCTTTTTGGTGCTGTATATAATTCTTTTTAATGGTTCTTTGTAGAACCTTTGTGGACCTTTTTATAGAACCTTTCTCAATCTAGATATAACCTTTTGAAGAACAATACAGGTTTAATTTCTGGTTAGCCATTTTATATTGTTACATTTCCATAGGTTTTATTGTTGTGTTAATTGGTTTATATCAGGTGTGCAAACTCTAGAACAGCTGAGGGACCCTGAGGAGAGGTTTGAGGACCACTGATTTAGACCACAGTTCTCAAGTGATGCAAGGCCAGATATGAGTCTGTCACAAGACACCTTCACTAGTCATATTTAACACCTAACAGCATAACACAACAGATTAGATGAACTGGAATGACACTTTCACTCACGGTTGCACAAAAAGCGATCTGAGCAAACCACACACCAAAATATTTGAATGAGCTGCCGCCCCTAGTTTTAATTATCACCTGAGAGGAAGAGGTGAAGCGAGAGGTTTCACTCGCCAAAATCTATCAAAAATAAGCCCAATGTGTTTCTATGGTCTTATTTCGGACCTAAACTAGTCGCCTGCCTTCCCACCTTTGGGACAACGACTCCCATTGTTAGGGCAGAGACATGAGCATCTCGTCATTATATACAGATCTCTGTTATCACTAAAAGAGCAAAAACACTTTTCGTGAACTGCTAAGAACCATTGAAGGGCTCAAAGGGTTATTTGAGTCATTATGTTTCCACACAGAACCATCACCCATTCCAAAGAACCCTTGAGGAACCCTCTTTTGTTAGTGTGTGACTGTGTGGTCTTTCGAGTAATTGGGCTGTGTCAGATTAGGTTACATCTCACGTGTGTCGGTAGGAAATGTCATTAAAAAATACATCATAAAAATAGTTCACACATGCTGAATGGGGATATCAACAGCAGCCTAGTCATACCTAATTTAGGATATGCAGTTTGCATGGTAATGTAGCTAATCTCATTCCCAGACACTTCCGCCCAAATACGCGAAGAGTCTGGTGGACCAACACGTCAAACTTGGCCTTTATTAGCCAATACAGAAAGACTGCGAGAAACTCCCGACGCATAAGAATCCGACGCTTAATCAACCAACCAATCATCTCCCACAACACCTAACCCTCCCCGTACATGTATTGTGCGCACCACAAGTTCCTGCCCGGTGTAATGATACTGATGGTTTGTCAGTTGTTGCTACCAGTACCAGTTGTTGACAACTGTAGGCATTTTAGCTATGCCTAGCCCCAACTATTTTCCTAACCTTAACCTCATTCTCCTAACCTGCTACGTTAAATATCTTAACCTGCCACGTTAGTTCTCCTAACCTGCTATCTAATCAAACCATCAGTGCCGACAAACCTTCAGTTTGTGATTCGCTAAAATTAAATGACGACAACTACTTTACTCAGTAAGGTCACTCCCATAGAATTATATTGTCACTCCCACTAAGGGCAACTTTGAATCATTGATGTCCCAGGCTTAAATGTGCTGTGCGCGTTTATAATGTAGAATACTCTCATTCTTATTCTGTATTTAAATTTTTCCAATAACAAGATGTCAACAGTCATGTCAACAGTCATGTCAGGTATGTCAAGTGTCTTGTCAAGCATTGCAATGTGCCCACATTGTTCAACGTCTAGTTTTGATTTACATTTGGTTGAGTTGTCAACTAACGTGAATTCAACTTGAAATCAACAAAAAATGTCACCATGTCATTGAAATTAGGTTAAAAGTTCGGTGACTTTTTTTCGTTGATTCAACGTCATCACTTTATTTCATATTTTTATGTGGAAACAACTTCAATTCAACCAGTTTTTGCCCAGTGGGTGGGTGTCATCATGGAGTGTCCCAATTTTGAAAAAAATAGCTATATAGGCACTGATATCAGTTTAAGCAAAACAAGCACAATGGATCAACTATATGTCAGCTTTTATCCATGTGATGCATTCTTTCAGAAAAGTAATCACACCCTGTTGTTTACAAGGACCACCTGTCATTTCAATAAGGATAGGCCTATGTGCTGATGTAACCAACTGGATTTGAGCCTAGGTTGTTTTCACAAGACTCTGTTAGCCCTCTGAACTTATGGCTTAGCTTGGGGGAGCTAACACAAGTGCTCCACTTTCTTGACAATTGGCCCAGAATAGACTAGCACGGCTGGCCCTTAGATGTACACAGAGAGCCATGGAACTACATGGAACTCTATTCCACATCATGTAACTCAGTCAAGCAGTAGAATCTGATTTAAAAAACAGATACAACTACACTTTATGGAACAGCGCGGACTGTGAAGAGACACACACACACACACAGGCAAACACATGCTAACACGCACTCTACACACACATACATTTTAATTTTTGCTGTAATATTGATTTTGTATTGTAGATATTGTGATGCCACGAGAGGCTACAGCTTCCAGCGGGATTGCCCAAGTAGTGCAAGGAGACCAGGTTCAACCAAAACAAGGATTTTATTAAAGGTCTTCGGCAACTAACGAAATAATAACACCATTCTGTCTCTCCCAGACCCAACCTCGAGACCGTGTCTCTTCTCTTCCACACACTCACCCCCAGTGTGTCTCTTCCCTTCAACCAAACCTCGAGACCGTGTCTCTTCTCTTCCACACACTCACCCCCAGTGTGTCTCTTCCCTTCAACCAAACCTTCAGCTCATCAGCTCCTGATTGGTTTCAGCTGCGTGGGAAGATTGGCCATAGAGGGTTGGAGTTCCCGACCATACCAGCAGATGGAGCCATAGCTGTCTGGGTTTGCAGCCATCTCAGGGGGATGTAACGTCCCTCCAGGACACAGCCTCTCGTGACATCACACATCCCCCTCCTCGGGACCGACGTCCTCGTCGGGGTAAAGGCAGCGAAGAAGGCATCACGCCGGGAGAGGGCGTCCGCATTGCCGTGTTGCTTGCCAGCCTGCTCTCTCTTCAACTCCTCCACCTCTAGGACCAGGGACTCAGCCTCCTGTTGTCTCTCCTTGAGTTTCTTACTGAACGCATCAGCCTTGGTTTTAGCAGAGTTTAGCTTCTGTTGAGCAGCTTTCAGTTCCTTCTCTCTCTCTGCCTCCGCATTCTTCATCTTGTTCTCCAACACCTTGTACTTCTCCTCTGCCTTCTTTTGGACCTCCTTACTACTGCGCAGGGTCTCCTCACACTCCTCGATGGTCCTGCGCAGCCTCTCCAGCTCCTCCGGTTGCTTAGGAAGGAGCTCTGTTGGAGTTTAGCCTGGAGGATATCTAACTCTTCTGTCTTCATGTCTAACTGTTGCTTTAACAAACGATACCTCTCAGCGGTCCCCTTCAGACCAGACAGTTCTTTGTCCAGATTCTGTAGCTCCGTCTCTGTGTCGGTCTGGGCACCTGCCATCCCTATCAGAGCCCGGGCGGGAGTGAGTAATTCGGAGGATTGCACCGGAGCCTTCCCAGGATGAGTCTTGCCTCTCCGTTTCCGAGGTACTCGGGTTATCCTCTCCTGAGACTCTCTCCAGAGTGGGTAAAAGGCTGGGCAGTCTCGTCCAATTAGGACAGGGACGGGGAGGGAATCAACCACCCCCGCCGTCGTGTGTATGGTTCCCCGTGTGCTGGTCATTGTAAGTTCAGTAATGGGGTATTCTCTGGTGTCCCCATGGACACAGGAAACTGGGAGGACTTTCCCCGGGGTCAGACACGTTGGGCCCACCAAATCCTTACGCACCAGGGTGGCCCGGCTACCAGAATCCAGTAAGGCCTCCACATCATGGTGATTCACAGTTACCGGGCAGGTGGGGGGTCGATCTGGGCCGCCATCTACGACTCCCAAGAGCGAGGCAAAACGGTGTGTGGGTGCTGAGCTGGAGGACTCCGCAGTGGGCATAGGTTCATCGGCTGGTTTCCCACACTGCCAGGAGATATGTCCCATCTCCCCACACCGGTAACACTGTCGAGTTTCCCCCCTCCTGGTGTACTCTTCTTGGACCCGCCTGGTTTCTGGCTCCCCCTGGAGCCGGGATAAGTCCTGACGTGGCTGGGTTCGAGACCTTGGGGTCCTTTGGACGGGTTCTTCCCATTTGTGGTGGGGCCGCACTCCTGGGGTCTTTTCGGGAAGCATTCAGCATCTCCGCTGTGGCCTGGTACTTTTCCACAGCTTCCACGGTCAGATCAGCCGTGGTCAAGGCCTGTTGACTGATGAACCGTTTTGCCTCATAAGGCAGGGCGCGTAGGTACCGATCCACCACAACGGCCTCCACCACCGCCGCTGCTGTATTCCTCTGCGGATCCAGCCATTTCCTTGCGATTCGGACAAGTTCATGCATCTGCGCCCGAGGAGGTTGGTCTGGTTGGAAGGTCCAACTGTGAAAGCGCTGGGCCATACCAAACTTTGTGAGTCCATATCTGCTGAGGATCTCAGACTTCAGGGCATCATAGTCAGTAACCTGGTCAGGGCCCAGGTCCCGGACAGCATTCAGCGCTTCCCGGTTAGAAAGGGGGGCTAACAGACCAACCCACTGTTGCTTGGGCCAGGCTTCTCTAGTGGCCGTGGCCTCAAATGCATGCAGGTATGCCTCAATGTCATCGGTAGCTCCCATCTTAGATATAAAGTCACTTGCCTTTATTGGGCGGGTATTTTGGACCACCCTCTGTCTCTGCAACTGCAATTCCTCTGCCTTCAGAAGGTTGGCTTTCTTTTGCTCCTCCAAGAGAGCCACGTTCGCTTGCATCTGGGCTTGCTGGCCAGCAACAAGGGCTTTCAATATGTCCTCCATTTCAGTCGGCGGGGAGCCTACGGCCAACTTGGAAAACTGGGTGATCAAACCTTCGGTATCCTCCTCTGACATGCACTATTAACGCTTGAGCGTGCCCGTATTCTCCACCATCTGTGATGCCACGAGAGGCTACAGCTTCCAGCGGGATTGCCCAAGTAGTGCAAGGAGACCAGGTTCAACCAAAACAAGGATTTTATTAAAGGTCTTCGGCAACTAACGAAATAATAACACCATTCTGTCTCTCCCAGACCCAACCTCGAGACCGTGTCTCTTCTCTTCCACACACTCACCCCCAGTGTGTCTCTTCCCTTCAACCAAACCTCGAGACCGTGTCTCTTCTCTTCCACACACTCACCCCCAGTGTGTCTCTTCCCTTCAACCAAACCTTCAGCTCATCAGCTCCTGATTGGTTTCAGCTGCGTGGGAAGATTGGCCATAGAGGGTTGGAGTTCCCGACCATACCAGCAGATGGAGCCATAGCTGTCTGGGTTTGCAGCCATCTCAGGGGGATGTAACGTCCCTCCAGGACACAGCCTCTCGTGACATCACAATATGTTATGGTAGAGTAGTGTGTATTAATGTGTTGTGTTATGTATTGTTTTATTGTATGTAATTGTGATTGGACCACATGAAGAGTAGCTGTTGCCTTGGCAGCCGCTAATGGGGATCCGGAATAAATACAAATACACTATAGTGACCACCTCCGTTAAGCTGACACTGCCTAGTATGCTGCATTATACAGTGGATTTAGGTTGACATCATCCTTTCTTGGTGTTAGGTGGATTCCCAATCCCACTCATGTCCTTTTCTTTATTCACTTTTCAGTCTCAGTGGCCGCTGCCCCTGTAGTAGAGAAGCAAATTTCCTACACATGTGAAGAGGGTACAAACACGCTTGAAGCACCATTTGGAGCAGTGAATCCCCAATGTGATCAGAGCTGGACCACTGGCGAAAAGGTAATCTATTATATATGTGGTCATGACAAGTAGATACAATGTGAAGTCAGACATTTTTATTAGTACTATTTTTTTTACATATCACCATTGATGGTATCATCAACGGTATGCAGAGGGGCAGGAGCCATGTCAATTGAGACATGACATGTAAAAAATTATTTTCTTACTGCAGCCCATTGCCTACTACGAAAATGGCAAAGGTGAATGCAGTTTTTCATGCAAGGAGGTATTCTCTGGCAAAGTCATCCTCAGTGAATGTCCCGATGTCACATTAACTATTGGTTGCACCACCAAGGTAGGTCAACTCATACAATTCACCTTCCTCTCCTCTGTTACTGCCTGCCAAGTGCCAACCTAGTAAAAATGTATAAATATTGACCCCTTTCTTTCTCTTTCACAGAATGGGGTATATGAAGAGACCAAGCTGCACTTCTCAGGTATGGTTGCTCCTGATGCTATTGGTGTATAACAT
Organism: Coregonus clupeaformis; assembly: GCF_020615455.1. Taxonomy (NCBI): domain Eukaryota; kingdom Metazoa; phylum Chordata; class Actinopteri; order Salmoniformes; family Salmonidae; genus Coregonus; species Coregonus clupeaformis. Next base: position 42,482 of record NW_025535552.1, read on the forward strand.
AAAATACCATTGATATTCATATAAAGCATTGTTGTCATCATCATATTGCTCATGTCACTCATTTTACTCCATTAGTGATAAGCAGACCAGCTGTCTCTAGGACAACTGCTAACACAGGAAACAATCCATTTTCTCATGATGGTAAAGTATGCTTTTTATATAATGGATTACATTTTGATTGCACAAACAAGTGGCACTGTTATCAAAATATAGTACATTACTAGCGTCACCCCAACCTTATGGGCAGGAAATCATTGGAAATTAATATTTAGATTCAATGAAATTCCACCCTCAAGCAAAGCAAATAGCCTGGCCTACCAACCTTCTCAATGCCGGAGCTTTTAAAACAACTTTTTGTAGGCTACTGTTTTCGTTGGCACTTGCTTTTTGGACTGTTACTAAAGTCAGCGAGATGCCCGTTCGCTGCTGCTTGTGTCGCTGGCGCATGTTTTGATAGGCCTAAACAATGTTATCCATATCTGTAAAAAAACTAAAAAGTAGCCTACAATATAAATATGTTTTTGTAACGCATCATTATTATGTGTGGCAAGAAATTACGAGGAGACAGAATCAAGACCGAGTAAAAAATTATCCGACACCAAGACACTCAATACAGATGTAGGATCTTAATTTGATCACTTTTTTTGCTGAGAATTTGCCTGCACAGCAGGAAATGCAAACTTGTAGTGTATGAAAGTTTTAAAAAGGCTTCTAAAGTTTGTAATTTCCACTTTAAAATGCCAGACTTCATTTACCCTAACGAAAAATGTATCAACACCTACAGAAAATGTCCATTCATTATAATCCACATAATAATTTACATTTCCTGTTGCTGCAGGATTATTTTACTGCTGAAGCAAACTGGCCTCGAGACCGGACTCAAGTAGTTCCAAACACAAAAACCGGGATAATAAACAAAAATACAAAACACAGCGGATTATAAAGTGGACAATATCATGTGGGAGGACAACGCTCTTCTTTTGAGTTTATAGTGAAGATAATTGGCCCAAAATTGTAGGAGGACACCCTCCTGCAGTTTAGAGTCCTTAGTGTATTATAATCTAGATAACTACATATTATCAGAGCTCAATTACTATCAAAACAAGTTGTGATGCTACAGGAAAATGCCTGATGTTTTAACTACAATGAGAGTTTTTGTTATTTAACAACTGTCTTCTTCTGTTTATATTTTAGGACTTGGGGCATTCCTGATGCTTTCAGTCTGTATGATCATACCATTCGTACTGTAGATGTGGTCTGAGGGGGCTCTCACGTTGTTGGTCCTACACTGTTGGTCCACAAAGAACCCAGATGACATCCTTTATCCTGCCAATGAAGAAAAGTTGGCCATTTGTAGTGGGTGGGACACACTACACAAACTAACATCAGAGTTGAGCCAATAGTATTATAGACATCTATCTACTCAGGACCTTTATTGCTTTTTAAAAGAAGAATGTGCCTTCCGCCACTAGTGTCCAGACTCTAATTCATGTTTTAGTCTCATTGCTGTCTTCTATGCACTTTTCTACCTTTTTTGTCTCAATACTCTGCTAACTAAACCAAGTTTACCTGTAGGATGGGTGATGTTTACATTATGTAGTTTCACCTAAGAGAGGAAGAAAGAAAGCCATAGTGTTTTTTGACTGAACACGGAATTAAACAGGAAATGTGTTTTCTGCTGCTGACCACCTTTAAACTGCACTGCCTCATGCTGTGCCATGTAGACAGTGTTATTTATGAAATATATTTATTAAGCTATTTATTACCTATTAACTCTAAAAGGCACAAATGACCCAAGTATGAATGGACAATTAGCTAGAAAAACAAGCTGTGAACTTGTCCGTTACAAGCCAATCATCTCTCCCATGGACAATTTGTTGGCACAAAATGGAAGTACTTCACTATGCCTTGGGACCAATGTGAAATCGTATGTGTTTTTATGACCCATCAAATTAAGGAATTTATTTTGCAAGATTTTAAGAATATATATATTAAAGTAGTGTCCTTTAAAAAACAAAATATCCACCTTGACTTGGACCATTTTGTATTGGTACAAATATAGCTACACCTACTCACCCCTAGATCAGACAATAAGCTTAGAGACAAGTGACTCAATGAAGTGGATTGATTTCACCGGGTAGATTTCAGAGAGATGTACTGTACAATAGTGTTTAAACATGACATGGATAATACTTCTTACCTCCCTCCAGTCCATACAACCAAACACTTATATGAACTGACAACCATAACTTTACACACATTAAGATGAGCCATTTTGAACACGAGCAGCATTAAACAATGTTTCAATATGGTTTATTTTCTTGTCCGTTGATGTTATGTATGTGTACTTTCGTAGCATAGTTATATGCCATAATGTTTTGCATGCTTTTGATGAGAGACAATCACCCATGTTCATGCTCTGCTCATTTTCTAATCTGTCCTATGATGTGGTGATGCATTAAAAAAATGTGTCTCCAAACATTGTGACGCTTTTCTATCAGGGTTCTGATTGCCAACACATGTACACAAAAGTACAAATGTTAAGAACACGTGTGTGATATACTTGAGTTTACAGGGCTATGTTTCCGCCTTGTAACGTGTTGGGATGATTCTCAAAGATTGACAATGACGAAAATATCAGTTAAGAGGTGATAGGAGTTGAACATCCTGTTCATGTGAAAGTTATTATTTATGCAAAATTAATGATGTACATACATTTATTTAAAAATCCAAACCGCCATCCAATGAATATAGTTAATTCATTTAATCGACAGACATTTTGTGCTGTCCTACAAATCATTGCCAGATTATTGAACTATAAATTCCAAATACAATGTACTGTATAACAAATTTCAATGTATTCTTTTTAATATGAAATAGTGTGTTTACATTTTTTTTATATTGATCAATGTTATCTTGTCTGTGAACATCTGTAAATGGTAAAAAAAAATAAAAGTTATTTAGATTAACATCAGATGACTGAAAGAGACCACACATTCTCAGAAAGACACTCAAACTGTTGCGACTAAAAAAGTGAGGACTCATCTTAAGAAAAGGTAAGACAGCATTTATCTAAAACAGTGATATTTCAGAACACACAGTACATGTACAGTGGGGGAAAAAAGTATTTAGTCAGCCACCAATTGTGCAAGTTCTCCCACTTAAAAAGATGAGAGAGGCCTGTAATTTTCATCATAGGTACACGTCAACTATGACAGACAAAATGAGGAAAGAAAATCCAGAAAATCACTGTAGGATTTTTAATGAATTTATTTGCAAATTATGGTGGAAAATAAGTATTTGGTCAATAACAAAAGTTTCTCAATACTTTGTTGTATACCCTTTGTTGGCAATGACACAGGTCAAACATTTTCTGTAAGTCTTCACAAGGTTTTCACACACTGTTGCTGGTATTTTGGCCCATTCCTCCATGCAGATCTCTAGAGCAGTGATGTTTTGGGGCTGTCGCTGGGCAACACGGACTTTCAACTCCCTCCAAAGATTTTCTATGGGGTTGAGATCTGGAGACTGGCTAGGCCACTCCAGGCCCTTGAAATGCTTCTTACGAAGCCACTCCTTCATTGCCCGGGCGGTGTGTTTGGGATCATTGTCATGCTGAAAGACCCAGCCACGTTTCATCTTCAATGCCCTTGCTGATGGAAGGAGGTTTTCACTCAAAATCTCACGATACATGGCCCCATTCATTTTTTCCTTTACGGATCAGTCGTCCTGGTCCCTTTGCAGAAAAACAGCCCCAAAGCATGATGTTTCCACCCCCATGCTTCACAGTAGGTATGGTGTTCTTTGGATGCAACTCAGCATTCTTTGTCCTCCAAACACGACCGAGTTGAGTATTTACCAAAAAAGTTATATTTTGGTTTCATCTGACCATATGACATTCTCCCAATCCTCTTCTGGATCATCCAAATGCACTCTAGCAAACTTCAGACGGGCCTGGACATGTACTGGCTTAAGCAGGGGGACACGTCTTGCACTGCAGGATTTGAGTCCCTGGCGGCGTAGTGTGTTACTGATGGTAGGCTTTGTTACTTTGGTCCCAGCTCTCTGCAGGTCATTCACTAGGTCCCCCCGTGTGGTTCTGGGATTTTTGCTCACCGTTCTTGTGATCATTTTGACCCCACGGGGTGAGATCTTGCGTGGAGCCCCAGATCGAGGGAGATTATCAGTGGTCTTGTATGTCTTCCATTTCCTAATAATTGCTCCCACAGTTGATTTCTTCAAACCAAGCTGCTTACCTATTGCAGATTCAGTCTTCCCAGCCTGGTGCAGGTCTACAATTTTGTTTCTGGTGTCCTTTGACAGCTCTTTGGTCTTGGCCATTGTGGAGTTTGGAGTGTGACTGTTTGAGGTTGTGGACAGGTGTCTTTTATACTGATAACAAGTTCAAACAGGTGCCATTAATACAGGTAACGAGTGGAGGACAGAGGAGCCTCTTAAAGAAGAAGTTACAGGTCTGTGAGAGCCAGAAATCTTGCTTGTTTGTAGGTGACCAAATACTTATTTTCCACCATAATTTGCAAATAAATCCATAAAAAATCCTACAATGTGATTTTCTGGATTTTTTTCTCTCAATTTGTCTGTCATAGTTGACGTGTACCTATGATGAAAATTACAGGCCTCTCTCATCTTTTTAAGTGGGAGAACTTGCACAATTGGTGGCTGACTAAATACTTTTTTTCCCCACTGTACTTGTGATACTTTACAACATTATTTACATAACTTTATTTTCAATGGATCCACAGCATTGTTGATCATATCAAAAACAAAACCTGACTGGTAGCCAGAGACTCCTGCAAGTTTCAATTTCTGCCCATTTCTTTTAGCCAGTTTTTCAAGCCCCTTGGCGGAAGACAATTTTCTTTTTTGTTTCTGCATAAAAAAATGAATAATGTATTGTTTTGGCCTAGCAAAAAAGTTATCAATTATGCCTAAACATTAGAGTTCATTGGGAGCCTTGCTTGGCTCAGATGGAATGCAGTCAAGGTTGGGTTCATCTCTCTGTGCAAAAGATCAATGCTGTACACATTGGTCATTTCCCAGTTCAAAACTCAATGTCAACTTCAATTCCTGGTTTGGCTAAGATGTGAGTGGAATTAACCCCAACGTTGCAATGGTGCGACTGTCCAATATGACCCCTCATCGTGGACCATTCCTTCACCCCTTTCTGAAGCTCCTTCTTGGGGTTAGATCTCGGGGCTTAGATCGCGGGGTCCCTTCACTAGGCCCTGCTCCTTACGCATCACAGGCGCGTGAATGCTGCAGTCCCGTGCCTCACAGAAGCCGGGCACTCCTGCGTTGCCCGCCATGCCAGGCTGGCCCAAAGCGCCTGTGAAACCCCGGGGCCCTCTGGGACTTGCCATACCTTTCTTTGGCTCTGCTGGGTGGCCTGGCAGACCTGAAGGGGAAAAAAATTAAGCAATTAGGCTTAACAGTTCTCTTGAAAAATAAGACTTCCTGCTAACATAAATGTTGAATAAAAACCACACAATCCCTTTTCAAGTGAATCTGGAAGTGAGTTACATATACTTTCCAACAATTCTAAGACAAGCAATGTTGAGGTAGACCTGAGAGTTTCACACCAGTGTAAACAGTGTCCTACCTCTGAGGCCTTGATGCCCATCGTGTCCTGGCAGACCTTTACCAGGCTCACCCCCCTTTCTTTTCGGACCTTTTGTACCTGTGGAGTAAAACAGAGAGCTTGTGGGTGAACTCTGAAGCTATGCCACTACAAAGGAGCTCCACTCATTTTCACTTGAAATGAGCCTTAGTGATCAAGGTTTGGTTTACCAGTAATGAAGTTTGGTTGAACTAAGTAAATTGGAGTACATACCTCTTTCACCCTCTGCCCCCTTCTGACCATCCGCTCCTGTGTCCCCTTGGATGCCCCTGGCTCCTTTGACTCCAGCTTTGCCTGCTTTAACCTAAGAGAGAGAGAGGTCAACAGAATGTATCATTGTTTCGACTAAAGGCCTTCCTTAGTAGATAGGGGTTGGTTTCGGGGCTATGTGACTCACAGGTTTGCCTGATTCTCCAGTTGGTCCCCTGGTTCCGGGCGGCCCAATGAGTGTGCGGTTGTTGATGGGGCAGCCTTGGGAACACTTGGCCTGGATGGAAGCTGCATACTGGGATATCTGGGCTGTCACCACTCCTTTACACAGCTGCAATACCTGCTCATCTGTCAGCCCAGGGCCCTGAGGAAAAAAAAGCAGGCAATCAATCAACCAAGCAAGTAATCAATCAGTCAGTAAAAGTTCATGCTAGATATGTGTCAATGTAAAATAACGGGAAGACACTTCCTCCAGACAGACTGGGGTTGGCTCCTGATTTGCACAGGGGCACCTGGCACTCCTTTTGGTCCAGAGCCACCTTTGACGCCCAGGTCACCGCCATATCCATATCTGTAAAAAACAAAAAAGTAGCCTACAATATAAATATGTTTTTGTGATGCATAATTATTATGTACCTTGCTTTATTTGACCGCATCATTTGAATGGATTTTAGGCTTAGTTTAAGAGTTGGGGAAAACAGGGAAGCGGGTCATTTTAAGCACGAGCCTTTCATAGATTGTAAACGCTAAAAAATGCGAGTCCAATTCAAGACTTGAATTGTGTTAAATCAACACCATAATAAGAGTTCAACATGTCCAGTATTTCTGTGTTCATATTTCAGAAGAACATTTATTTTGACCACGTGTCAAACTCATTCCACAAAGGGCCGAGAGTCTGCGGGTTTTCGCTCCTCCCTTGTACTTGGTTGATGAAATAACAAGAACCCGTAGACACTAGGCCCTCCATGGAATGAGTTTGACACCCAGAATGGAGTTTAGACATTCAGAATGGTGAAAATAATAATGTTGAGGGTGAATAGAGTCACTCTACAAATTTATCAAGAACCCAAACAGGTCTATAATAGATGAAAAGACCAAATATGTTACAACTTCCCTTATTAATAGTGAGCGTGCAACTTTCAAACAATTTCCCCTACTCTTCCCTACCATCGAATCAAGGAAATTCTGATGAGCGCGATAAAATGAGGATATTTTTCTATGAAAGTAAAGGACAGTTATGTTACGAGTAAAGTAGGAAGCCCAGGTTTCAATAGGCGATAAGATATTGTGTCATGAAAGGATTGTGGATATTTGGCCTGGCGAAGCGGTTTTATGGGCTGACTGAATGGGAGCTGATAATTGAGTTTTTCACTCAGCTGGTCTCGGCAAGAAATTACGAGGAGACAGAATCAAGACCGAGTAAAAATTATCCGACACTCAATACAGATGTAGGATCTTAATTTGATCACTTTTTTTTTACTGAGAATTTGCCTGCACAGCAGGAAATGAAAACTTGTAGTGTATGAAAGGTTTAAAAAGGATTCTAAAGTTTGTAATTTCTACTTTAAAATGCCAGACTTCATTTACCCTAACGAAAAATGTATCAACCCCTACAAAAAAATGTCCATTAATTATAATCCACATAATAATTCAAAGTTCCTGTTGCTGCAGGGTTATTTTCCTGCTGTAGCAAACTGGCTCAAATTAAGATCCTACATCTTTATGTGGTCTCCAGACCAGACTCAAGTAGTACAACACTGTTCCAAACACAAAAACCGGGATGACCAAAAAATACAAAACACAGCAGAATATAAAGTGGACAATACCATGTGGGAGGACGACACACTTATTTTGATCTTAAAATGAAGAAAATTGGCCCAAAATTGTAGGAGGAGACCCTCCCACAGTTTAGAATCCTCTGCATATTTAAGCAATAACGCCAGGTGTTCAGTGAAAGAAGTTTGGCTCCACTTCTCCGATAAGGTTTCCTTTGATTTCAGTGCTGTTTACCATAAGTCTTCATAGCAATTATTTTATCATATTGCTCATATTATTAATTTTATCCTTTATAGGGATAAGTGTCAGCAACCAAGCTTTGCCTCCGACAACTGCCAGCACTGCCTCTACAAACGTTCAAAATGCTCATTATGGTTAAGTAAAGAGTTTTATTTTATTCTTTACACCAGGGGTCTCCAATAGGTCGAGCGCGAGCTACCAGTAGCTCTCAGCCCCCCTATGAGTAGCTCGCCAAACAATTCTGAAAGTACATGCAAATTTCACGTGTTCTATGGCAAACTGTCATGAACAAATCTCACAAGTATCAGACATCGCAAACTCCCAGCTACTATCTATTCAACGCAACATTGACATTACCCCACCCCTGGTTAGCCACTAATGGCTTAATAAGCCAAACCTAACACAATATTTGCCTATTAATTTCCACTAATTTAGCCCCTGTCTGTCTATGTGGTGTGCGAGTTTGTCTATCACGCTGTGTAGCCAGTGGATGTGATACAGAAATACTTTCCCCAAGACCTTCTCAATTAAATATTAACTGCAAAGTAGGCTTACCTGGCAGACTAGCCTATATCATGAGTAAATATATAATTTGTATGTATTATTTGTTATTTGCAAACTTTACCATGAAATGAGAAGCAGCAGCACTGAACCATTGCTATACCAGCACATTGGATGGCACATTCATCACTTGCTATACGCGCAATTAAAGGGCAGATGTGCAATTAAAGGGGAATTACACTCAACAACAAAAAGTTTGTTTTCTTCCAGACAAAAAAAAAGAAAAAAGTATTCTGATGTAATTTATCATTGACATGGACTTTATCATTGACATGGACTTATCATTGACATGGACATTATCATTGACATGGACATTTAATTGTTTCTCTATGAATAATTGTAATGTTGAGAGTGAAAAAGCAAATCAAATCTAAAACCAGAAAAAACCCCGGAGAAAACATAATGTAGGAAATTATAAAACAGAACTTGGGGAAAAAAATCACAACCCCCTTAGAGTTGTTTATTAACCATTATTTTACCAGCTATATTGACAGAAAACAAAGGTACATTAAGGACCTGGGGAAGAGTTGCAGGGTAGAGGAGAAGAGTGGGCCTATTTGAAAGCTAGAAAAAAAGGAGTAGCACACAACATGTTTTACATCTATCCTGCCAATGAAGAACACTGAATGAGCCATTATCTTAAAATGGAGCCAGTAGGATTATTGACAGGTAATCCCATTAGGGACTGCTGCTCTACCTCTCAAAAGGGAAAGAAAATCAGCTTTTAGACCATGTAGGTTTTTAGTTTAATTGCAGACTGATGAAAATGATGTAGTTCTGTGAAGCACTGTTATGCAGTTTCCTGGCTTCTCTTTTTCTTCCAATACTTGAATAACCCCCTAAAGTTGCTCACCAGTGGTGCTGGTGACGTTAAGTCTTTTCACCTAAGAAAGGAAGGAGAAAAGCCAGAGATTTTTTTGTGAGAATGTGTTCTCGCTGCTAACATTTGAAACTGCACTGCATCACAATGCTGGGACATATACAGTGGGGGAAAAAAGTATTTAGTCAGCCACCAATTGTGCAAGTTCTCCCACTTAAAAAGATGAGAGAGGCCTGTAATTTCCATCATAGGTACACGTCAACTATGACAGACAAATTGAGAAAAGAAAATCCAGAAAATCACATTGTAGGATTTGTAATGAATTTATTTGCAAATTATGGTGGAAAATAAGTATTTGGTCACCTACAAACAAGCAAGATTTCTGGCTCTCACAGACCTGTAACTTCTTCTTTAAGAGGCTCCTCTGTCCTCCACTCGTTACCTGTATTAATGGCACCTGTTTGAACTTGTTATCAGTATAAAAGACACCTGTCCACAACCTCAAACAGTCACACTCCAAACTCCACTATGGCCAAGACCAAAGAGCTGTCAAAGGACACCAGAAACAAAATTGTAGACCTGCACCAGGCTGGGAAGACTGAATCTGCAATAGGTAAGCAGCTTGGTTTGAAGAAATCAACTGTGGGAGCAATTATTAGGAAATGGAAGACATACAAGACCACTGATAATCTCCCTCGATCTGGGGCTCCACGCAAGATCTCACCCCGTGGGGTCAAAATTATCACAAGAACGGTGAGCAAAAATCCCAGAACCACACGGGGGGGACCTAGTGAATGACCTGCAGAGAGCTGGGACCAAAGTAACAAAGCCTACCATCAGTAACACACTACGCCGCCAGGGACTCAAATACTGCAGTGCCAGACGTGTCCCCCTGCTTAAGCCAGTACATGTCCAGGCCCATCTGAAGTTTGCTAGAGTGCATTTGGATGATCCAGAAGAGGATTGGGAGAATGTCATATGGTCAGATGAAACCAAAATAGAACTTTTTGGTAAAAACTCAACTCGTCGTGTTTGGAGGACAAAGAATGCTGAGTTGCATCCAAAGAACACCATACCTACTGTGAAGCATGGGGGTGGAAACATCATGCTTTGGGGCTGTTTTTCTGCAAAGGGACCAGGACAACTGATCCGTGTAAAAGAAAGAATGAATGGGGCCAAGTATCGTGAGATTTTGAGTGAAAACCTCCTTCCATCAGCAAGGGCAGTGAAGATGAAACGTGGCTGGGTCTTTCAGCATGACAATGATCCCAAACACACCGCCCGGGCAACGAAGGAGTGGCTTCGTAAGAAGCATTTCAAGGTCCTGGAGTGGCCTAGCCAGTCTCCAGATCTCAACCCCATAGAACATTTTTGGAGGGAGTTGAAAGTCTGTGTTGCCCAGCGACAGCCCCAAAACATCACTGCTCTAGAGGAGATCTGCATGGAGGAATGGGCCAAAATACCAGCAACAGTGTGTGAAAACCTTGTGAAGACTTACAGAAAACGTTTGACCTGTGTCATTGCCAACAAAGGGTATATAACAAAGTATTGAGAAACTTTTGTTATTGACCAAATACTTATTTTCCACCATAATTTGCAAATAAATTCATTAAAAATCCTACAATGTGATTTTCTGGATTTTTTTTCCTCATTTTGTCTGTCATAGTTGACGTGTACCTATGATGAAAATTACAGGCCTCTCTCATCTTTTTAAGTGGGAGAACATGCACAATTGGTGGCTGACTAAATACTTTTTTCCCCACTGTAGCTAGTGTTGAAGTATTAATGTAGTGACAAGTATTTCAAATCTATTTATTGCTCAGTTCATGTGAATATGACAGATGTATGAGTGTAAAATGAGAAAGGGACTGTATTTTTGCAAACATTTCAGTACAGTAATTGTTATGACAGTTAGCTACAGTAGATGTTAGAGATGCCGAGCATTAACAGAAAGCGCTCAAGGTTCATCAGTTCACCTTGGAAGTTATTAAATGAACTGGCAATTGGAGAGTTACTGGTCTTAAATCCTAATGCTATTGTGCCATGAGGAAGGTACTCACTTAACCTGTGGGACCAGTGTCAAAATTAACAAGGATACAAATTTTAAAACATATTTTTTTACTGTCCACTATCTACTCTGCAATTTATTATTGGTACGGAAATACACTTCTTGTTGAAGTTACAAGCTACACTTATCCCTATCAGACAATAAGCTTAGAGACAAGTGACTAAATTAATATATTGATATAAAGCTTATTATCAAGCTTATTATTATTATTGTGTAATAATGTGTTGAGTGCTATGATCAGACAGTTGGCATGAAAAAGGACACTGTATTGTATATGACCCATATTCATGCACTCATGTCAAATCTGTCCTGTGATATTGTGATGCAATAAAACATTTTTTTTACTTATTCTATAGTATTAAATGTTTTTAAACTACATGGAATTTCATGTTTGTAAAGGATTTTAATTTTCAATATTGTTTAGATCCCATTTAACCTGGCTTCCATTTTATGCTGTGTGATGTTACCTTGTAATGTGTTTGACAATGACAGAGACCTCACACAATTGTTTGTCACTCAAAATATTAGTAAAGAGGTATTTATGTATTTAACAATTAAAACAGCTATCCAAAAATATAATTGTGATCATCCTGCTCAAAATTGGCACATTACAACATTGACAGGTGACGTAAATGACTAATGTAAAGGTACAGTATATAACTAATATAAAATATAACAGAATGTGTCTTGTGAAATAGGTAGAGATATGTTGCCAGCCATTTAACACTTCAAACAGCATACTATGTAGAAAAATAGTTATGTATCCAGTTTGTAAGCATTTGTAAAATGGTAGGGGAAATTATTTTTTCTTAATAACATGAAATATTCTGAGTAACAATGAACTTGATCAAAGTGCATAACTGTTCTCAGAGAAACATCAACCGTGGTGACTAAAAAAGTGAGGACTCTAAGAACACATAGAACATGTACATCAGATACAATACTGTACATTACAAAATGATTTACATGTCTTCTTTATTTTCAATGTATCCACAGAATTGCTGATCATATATATTTTTTAACTGATAGAGATTTATACAAGTTAATTTTCTGCCAATTACTTTTCACCAAAGCCCACTTTCGGTTTGCTTGGAGGAAAATGAATCAATTCTATTTCAATACCAGTCAATACACAAATTGAATTAGGCATGAAATTCTAAAAGATCAATGCTGTACACATTGGTGATTTTCCAGTTCAATGTCGACTTCAATTCCTGGGTTGACTGAAATGTAAATGGGATTAACCCCAACGTTGCCATGGAGCGACCCTCCAGAATGACCCCTCATCGTGGACCATTCCTGCACCCCTTCCTGAAGCTCCTTGTTGAGGTTAGATCTTGGGGCTTAGATCGTGGGGTCCCTTCACCAGGCCCTGCTCCTTGAGCATCTCAGGTGTGTGAATGCTGCAGACAGGCAGTCGTTGCTGGAGAACTGCTGCCCTAGCCTGGCTGTACTGCTGTTTGGCTGTCTGAGTGAAAGGGTGTAGGCTACTGTTTCTGTTTCATTTCTTTGAAAAGCCTACACATCTTAGTTCTACAGGACCGGCCAGAGGGTTGTCTGCCTCCATCTGCTCTAGAGGTGAACTCTTCTCCTGGAAAGTAGACATGACTCTTAGGCTCCTTGCTCAGCTTTAAAAGTGCCCTAGTCTTTCTCTGCGTTTCCTCTTCACATTCAAGTATACAATGAGCCCAAACTAGCAGAACAGGCTCTCACACACAGACATGTTTTATGGAAGCCTGTCCTGACCAGTTTGGCCCCAGAGTGTAGATCAACATTAAATCTTTCTTCTCAAGGGGTGCATCTAGAAGTGGTTCTTGTGGATACTTCTTGCTCCTTTGCAATAACATATTCCTTAGGATGACCTATGGTAAAGATGAGCATTATTGAGTAAATAACATGAAAACATTTAAAAGAAAATGGAATACATGGAAACCATCACCATAAAATGTTTGTTTAAAAAAAATTCAATCAGAGGAACAGCGGGCAGTGTTGTAACTCACATAGCTGATGGTGAATATCAGCAATGCTGCCACAAGCCCCACAATGGAAAGAACTAGGATGGTATCCCTTTCTTCTGATTGGTCTGTGGACTCAAGGCAACCTGCAAAAAAATTATCCACAAATCCTTGAGCGTCACTGGAAACATTTTTAAAGAATTTAGCATCATAGATGAACTCTGGGTCCAATTTAAAACACTCACATACAGTATACAGTAGGTCTACATACCAAAACAAGCACACAATGAGAGTAGAACACACACCTGTCACTCTGAGGACAATCTGCCCCTCCTGGTTCTGCTCTCCTACAGGTGCTGCCAGGAGACACTTATACCTCCCACTATCAACAGCCGTTACATTGGGCAGGACGATATCAAAAGAATCATCAGCCAAAAGTTCCACTTCACGCTCCAGACCAGCGTACCATTGCGTGGTGCTGTTAGGTGATAGCCTCTTCATCAATAGACCAGACTCCTTATTAGAGGGCTCCTCACCGAGCTGGGAGAAGAGGGTGTGAGGTTACTCTATGCCCCAAACAGCTGGTCTGGGACCGGTGCTGTATATTTTTTTGCATATATAGATAGCACTTGTACAAAATTTGGTCAGACGGTACAAAACACACAGTTTGTGTTATCAGAATAATAGAAAGCTTACCTTGTACCACTTCACTGCCCGGTACTGGACCCCAGGCTTACATATTGCTTTACATTTCAGAATTGAGTCCTCTCCACAAACTGACTTCACCTCTTCGGTAGACCTATCCTGTGTGAGCCCCCCTGGCAAGGAGGCCGCTATAGACAAACACAAGGTAAATCATTATTTCTGGTGAGCGTGCCCAGTTAGACTGATATCAAATTCATTCTTAAAAATAAATGACAACATACCTAATATGCAGACGAGTTGAAAAAACATATTTTACCGCAACGAAGATGACGATTTAGAACAGGAGGGTAGCAGCTTATATACTTCCGAAAGAGAAGTTAAACTGTTTATGGGGATTTCCCCGACTGCATACAACACTTTCGTTTCGCAATGGAAAGATGTGCGTCACATTCTCTCTCCACATGACCTACTGCAAATCTGCATATTTAGATGAGTCAGTGGCGATATTATGGCGATACGTTGGCTCACTCTCCTGATGTGTATGGATATGTTTTTTCAATGAATCTAGTGTTAAACTTAAGCTAAACCGTAATTACAGTTACTGGGAGTGGGTGTTATTTCTGAATGTTAACTCAATACTCCGCAGTTTATTAGTTGTAGGCTATATCATGGCATCTTTATATCCTGACTCCGGCTAATTTTACGCATGCACTTGTAATGTAACGTTAGTGTAGTAGGCCTATGAGTTTATTTCTGTTGAAGAGGGTGTTAAAATAAATAGAAATACAACATTACAATATAGGCTAAATATTAAGATAGGTCTACACTATATTAACCTTTGGTATTGTTGTTTTTGCTACCTGAAAGTAAAATTAATGGTTGGCCATCACCTGGGGGGGAATCCCAGAATTAGGAATCTTTGCCTCCAGAACAGCCTAAATTCTTCAGGGCATGGTGTTCAATCTTTCTCAATTGGAATCAAGGAACCTAAAGTGTGCCAGGAAAACATTCCCCACACCAGTACACCACCACCAAGGGGTGTAGGCATGGGTGTGCCTATTTGAGCCTAGGTGGTTTTCACATGACCACAAGACTCTGTTAGCCCTCTGAATTTATGGCTTAGCTTGGGGGTGCTAACACATGTTTTAAGGTCTCAGGAAAGGTCAGCACATTGACCACCTCTGTTGAATGTCCAATGCAGCTGTTTTTATCTCAATATCAAATAATTTCTGGGTAACAATTAAGTACCTTACTGTGATTGTTTCCATTAAAAGGGTCGAAAAGAAACAAAAATAGCTTCTTAGCAAAGATATATTTCTCAATAAATATTTTTTCTAGGACATGGTCTGAGTGGAGAGGGGAAAATTAGCTGTTATTGGCAGAGAGGTTTGGAACTCTCTTTCTTAGTGGGTCAGAAGTTTACATACACTAAGTTGACTGTGCCTTTAAACAGCTTTGGAAAATTCCAGAAAATGATGTCATGGCTTTAGAAGGTTCTGACAGGCTAATTGACATAATTTGAGTCAATTGTAGGTGTACCTGTGAATGTATTTCAAGGCCTACCTTCAAACTTAGTGCCTTTTTGCTTGACATCATGGGAAAATCAAAAGAAATCAGCCAAGACCTCAGAATTTTTTTTGTAGACCTCCACAAGTCTGGTTCATCCTTAGGAGCAATTTCCAAATGCCTGAAGGTACCACGTTCATCTGTACAAACAATAGTACGCAAGTATAAACACCATGGGACCACGCAGCCGTCATATCGCTCAGGAAGGAGATGCGTTCTGTCTCCTAGAGATGAACGTACTTTGGTGCGAAAGGTGCAAATCAATCCCAGAACAACAGCAAAGGACCTTGTGAAGATGCTGGAGGAAACAGGTACAAAAGTATCTATATCCACAGTAAAACGAGTCCTATATCAACATAACCTGAAAGGCCGCTTAGCAAGGAAGAAGCCACTGCTCCAAAATCGCCATAAAAAAGCCAGACTACGGTTTGCAACTGCACATGGGGACAAAGATCCTACTTTTTTGGAGAAATGTCCTCTGGTCTGATGAAACAAAAATAGAACTGTTTGGCCATAATGAGTATCGTTACGTTTGGAGGAAAATTGGGTATGCTTGCAAGCCGAAGAACACCATACCAACCGTGAAGCACGGGGGTGGCAGCATCATGCTGTGGGGGTGCTTTGCTGCAGGAGGGACTGGTGCACTTCACAAAATAGATGGCATCATGAGGAAGGAAAATTATGTGGATATATTGAAGCAACATCTCAAGACATCAGTCAGGAATTTAAAGCTTGGTCGCAAATGGGTCTTCCAAATGGACAATGACCCCAAGCATACTTCCAAAGTTGTGGCAAAATGGCTTAAAGACAACAAAGTCAAGGTATTGGAGTGGCCATCACAAAGCCCTGACCTCAATCCTATAGAACATTTGTGGGCAGAACTGAAAAAGTGTGTGCGAGCAAGGAGCCCTACAAACCTGACACCAGCTCTGTCAGGAGGAATGGGCCAAAATTCACCCAATTTACTGTGGGAAGCTTGTGGAAGGCTACCTGAAACGTTTGACCCAAGTTAAACAATTTAAAAGCAATGCTACCAAATACTAATTGAGTGTATGTAATCTTCTGACCCACTGGGAATGTGATGAAAGAAATAAGAGCTGAAATAAACAATTCTCTCTACTATTATTCTGACATTTCACATTCTTAAAATAAAGTGGTGATCCTAACTGACCTAAGACAGGGAATTTTTACTAGGATTAAATGTCAGGAATTGTGAAAAACTGAGTTTAAATGTATTTGGCTAAGGTGTATGTAAACTTCCGACTTCAACTGTATATGCCATATCTTTCTAACTGCTCTTTCACATTCCTTCACCCCTTTCTGAAGCTCCTTCTTGGGGTTAGATCTTGGGGCTTAGATCGCGGGGTCCCTTCACTAGGCCCTGCTCCTTACGCATCACAGGCGCGTGAATGCTGCAGTTCCGTGCCTCACAGAAGCCGGGCACTCCTGCGTTGCCCGCTATGCCAGGCTGGCACAAAGCGCCTGTGAAACCAGTGGGCCCTCTGGGACCTGCCATACCTTTCTTTGGCTCTGCTGGGTGGCCTGGCAGCCCTGTGGGGAAAACAATTTAACAATTGGAGATGGCGTCTTAACAGTTCTCTTGAAAAATAACTTCATGCTAACATAAATGTTGAATAAAAACCACACAATCCTTTTTCAAGTGAATCTGGAAGTGAGTTACAGATACTTTCCAACAATTCTAAGACAAGCAATGTTGAGGTAGACCTGAGAGTTTCACACCAGTGTAAACAGTGTCCTACCTTGATGCTCATCGTGTCCTGGCAGACCTTTACCAGGCACACCCCTCTTTCCTTTCAGACCTTTTGTACCTGTGGAGTAAAACAGAGAGTTTGTGGGTGAACTCTGAAGCTATGCCACTACAAAGGAGCATTTTCACTTGAAATGAGCCTTAGTGATCAAGGTTTTGTTTACCAGTAATCAAGTTTGGTTGAACTAAGTCAATTGGAGTACATACCTCTTTCACCCTCTGCCCCCTTCTGACCATCCACTCCTGTGTCCCCTTGGATGCCCCTGGCTCCTTTGACTCCAGCTTTGCCTGCTTTACCCTAAGAGAGAGAGAGGTCAACAGAATTTATCATTGTTTGGACTAAAGGCCTTCCTTAGTACAGTGAGGGAAAAAAGTATTTGATCCCCTGCTGATTTTGTACGTTTGCCCACTGACAAAGACATGATCAGTCTATAATTTTAATGGTAGGTTTATTTGAACAGTGAGAGACAGAATAACAACAACAAAAATCCAGAAAAACGCATGTCAAAAATGTTATAAATTGATTTGCATTTTAATGAGGGAAATAAGTATTTGAAGCCTCTGCAAAACTTGACTTAGTACTTGGTGGAAAAACCCTTGTTAGCAATCACAGAGGTCAGACGTCTCTTGTAGTTGGCCACCAGGTTTGCACACATCTCAGGAGGGATTTTGTTCCACTCCTCTTTGCAGATCTTCTCCAAGTCATTAAGGTTTTGAGGCTGACGTTTGGCAACTCGAACCTTCAGCTCCCTCCACAGAATTTCTATGGGATTAAGGTCTGGAGACTGGCTAGGCCACTCCAGGACTTTAATGTGCTTCTTCTTGAGCCACTCCTTTGTTGCCTTGGCCATGTGTTTTGGGTCATTGTCATGCTGTAATACCCATCCACGACCCATTTTCAATGCCCTGGCTGAGGGAAGGAGGTTCTCACCCAAGATTTGACGGTACATGGCCCCGTCCATCGTCCCTTTGATGTGGTGAAGTTGTCCTGTCCCCTTAGCAGAAAAACACCCCCAAAGCATAATGTTTCCACCTCCATGTTTGATGGTGGGGATGGTGTTCTTGGGGTCATAGGCAGCATTCCTCCACCTCCAAACACGGCGAGTTGAGTTGATGCCATAGAGCTAGATTTTGGTCTCATCTGACCACAACACTTTCACCCTGTTCTCCTCTGAATCATTCAGATGTTCATTGGCAAACTTCAGACGGCCCTGTATATGTGCTTTCTTGAGCAGGGGGACCTTGTGGGCGCTGAAGGATTTCAGTACTTCACAGCGTAGTGTGTTACCAATTGTTTTCTTGGTTACTATGGTCCCAGCTGCCTTGAGATCATTGACAAGATCCTCCTGTATAGTTCTGGGTTGATTCCTCACCGTTCTCATGATCATTGCAACTCCACGAGGTGAGATCTTGCATGGAGCCCCAGGCTGAGGGAAAATTACAGTTATTTTGTGTTTCTTCCATTTGCGAATAATCGCACCAACTGTTGTCACCTTCTCACCAAGCTGCTTGGCGATGGTCTTGTAGCCCATTCCAGCCTTGTGTAGGTCTACAATATTGTCCCTGACATCCTTGGAGAGATCTTAGGTCTTGGCCATGGTGGAGAGTTTGGAATCTGATTGATTGATTGTTTCTGTGGACAGGTGTCTTTTATACAGGTAACAAACTGAGATTAGGAGCGCTCCCTTTAAGAGTGTGCTCCTAATCTCAGCTCGTTACCTGTATAAAAGACACCTGGGAGCCAGACATCTTTCTGATTGAGAGGGGGTCAAATACTTATTTCCCTCATTAAAATGCAAATCAATTTATAACATTTTTGACATGCGTTTTTCTGGATTTTGTTGTTGTTATTCTGTCTCTCACTGTTCAAATAAACCTACCATTAAAATTATAGACTGATAATTTCTTTGTCAGTGGGAAAACGTACAAAATCAGCAGGGGATCAAATAGTTTTTTCCCTCACTGTAGATAGGGGTTGGTTTGGGGGCTGTGTGACTCACAGGTTTGCCTGATTCTCTAGTTGGTCCCCTGGTTCCGGGCGGCCCAATGAGTGTGCGGTTGTTGATGGGGAAGCCTTGGGAACACTTGGCCTGGATGGAAGCTGCATACTGGGAGATCTGGGCTGTCACCACTCCTTTACACAGCTGCAAGTCATTTTCTCTGATGAATCCCCTTTCCGATTGTTTGGGGCATCCGGAAAACACCTTGTCCGGAGAAGACAAGGTGAGCGCTACCATCAGTCCTGTGTCATGCCAACAGTAAAGCATCCTGAGACCATTCATGTGTGGGGTTGCTTCTCAGCCAAGGGAGTGGGCTCACTCACAATTTTGCCTAAGAACACAGCCATGAATGAAGAATGGTACCAACACATCCTTCGAGAGCAACTTCTCCCAACCATCCAAGAACAGTTTGGTGACGACCAATGCCTTTTCCAGCATGATGGAGCACCTTGCCATAATGCAAACGTGATAACTAAGTGGCTTGGGGAACAAAACATCGACGTTTTGGGTCCATGGCCAGGAAACTCCCCAGACCTTAATCCCATTGAGAACTTGTGGTCGATCCTCAAGAGGCGGGTGGACAAACAAAAACCCACAAATTCTGACAAACTCCAAGCATTGATTATGCAAGAATGGGCTGCCATCAGTCAGGATGTGGCCCAGAAGTTAATTGACAGCATGCCAGGGCGGATGGCAGAGGTCTTGAAAAAGAAGGGTCAACACTGCAAATATTGACTCTTTGCATAAACTTAATGTAATTGTCAATAAAAGCCTTTGACACTTATGGAATGCTTGTAATTATACTTCAGTATACCATAGTATCATCTGACAAAAATGTCTCATAACACTAAAGCAGCGTACTTTGTGAAGACCAATACTTGTGTCATTCTCAAAACTTTTGACCACGACAACCCGCTTGGAGTTTGCCAAAAGGCACCTAAAGGACTCTCAGACCATGAGAAACAAGATTCTCTGGTCTGATTAAACTAAGATTGAACTCTTTGGCCTGAATGCCAAGCGTCACGTCTGGAGGACACCTGGCACCATCCCTACGGTGAAGCATGGTGGTGGCAGCATCATGCTATGTGGGTGTTTTTCAGTGGCAGGGACTGGGAGACTAGTCAGGTTTGAGGCAAAGATGAATGGAGCAAAGTACAGAGAGATCCTTGATGAAAACTTACTCCAGAGTGCTCAGGACCTCAGACTGGGGCGAAGGGTCAACTTCCAACAGGACAATGACCCTAAGCACACAGCCAAGACAACGCAGGAGTGGCTTCGGGACAAGTCTCAATGTCCTTGAGTGGCCCAGCCAGAGCCCGGACTTGAACCCAATCCAACATCTCTGGAGAGACCTGAAAATAGCTGTGCAACAACGCTCCCCATCCAACCTGACACAGCTTGAGAGGATCTGCAGAGTAGAATGGGAGAAACTCCCCAAGTACAGGTGTGCCAAGCTTTTAGCGTCATACCCAAGAAGACTCAAGGCTGTAATTGCTGCCAAAGGTGCTTCAACAAAGTACTGAGTAAAGGGTCTGAATGCTTATGTAAATGTGATATTTCAGTTGTTTTTTTTTAAAGAAATTTGCTTTGTTATTATGGGGTATTGTGTGTTGATTCATGAGGAAAAAAAGCTATTTAATAAATGTTAGATTAAGGCTGTAACCTAACAAAATGTGGAAAAAGTCAAGGGGTCTGAATACTTCCGAAGGCACTGTATTGACTCAGGGGTGTGAATACATATGTAAATTAGATATTTCTGTATTTCATTCATTAAAAAACGTGCAGATGGGTTAGTTAAATTTTATGCTGTGTGATGTTGTTACCTTGTAAAGTGTTTGGGGTAATGTGATTGACAATGACTTCACATAATTCTTGTCACTCAAAAGATCGACAATCTACTGGCAAATCTTTTTTTAAATCCTTGTCATATGAATAGAAATAATTAAGAGAAATTATAGATAAAACGTATCGGTGCTCATCGGCCATTGGACATAAACATTACACAACAAGTTGGAAATCGCAAATTCAACAATGAGTGGTTTGGAAGGAATCAGTGTCTAACTGCAAGCATTGCAAAGCAATCACTAGCCTGCTATTCAGTGGAGTGGGTGTGTGGTCCCAACTCTGGGTTTAAGGGTCTCTTTTCCAAGCTTAAAATAATAAACATTCAACATTGGCCATGCTGCCAATCCAGCATGACTTCTTCTTCTCAAAACAACTGGAAACTCAGAACTGGGAAATCTGACTTCAGTGAGTTCAAGACAACTGGGAACTCGGGGAAAAACAAGCGCCGACTGGCATAATACATTTTGAACGGTCATCCAACTCCGAATTGGAACTCGGGCCTCTTTCTAGAGCTACGACCTGAATATCACTGACACCATCATGATTCAACCTTGTTTTTTTCAGAGTGCCCTGTTGTCTTGAAAGCACCATAAATCCAGAGAATGACAGACTTTATTGATAAAGTTTGATGACAAAATTTGCCCACGAAGGACCGCCACGCCACCTTCCTGTTCAAGTGAGCATAGCACAACAAGGTGAGTCCAAAAATGTATTGTATGCTGCTGCATAAATGATGTAATATGCCAGGGAGATATGTATACTGTAGCTAAGAAAGTAATACTAAGTGTATGATAGATTAATTATTAATGACTAATTATTACACCCTGAAACTGTGTATAATGTGTTAGAAATGTGTGAGTGTAGGACCAGTAAAGGCTCAGCAATGTGAGTAAGAGTTAGGCCAGACAAAGGACAAGGAGAACTGTCTACAGACAACTGAGAAACCAAGATAAAGAGGCCTCCCAATTTAGGGAGGGGAGAAACTGTTATGAAAACATGGTGCAGAATATTGTGAGAACGGCAATAACTGAGGAATGCAGAGAGTAGGCTATGATAAGAAAGTCTGTATGTATGGGTGTGTGTATGCATGTGTGTGTGTGTGTATGTATGTGTGTATGCATGTGAGTATATCTGTGTGTGTGTGTGAACTGATGGTCAGGATAGCAGTTTTAGAGTGGAAAACTACAGCCCGCCTACAGAGGGGAGGGATTTTTTTGTATGACGTATGAGTATAAAAGATGGACTCTGAAATTGTGATGGCAGAATTCTCAATGAATAAATATCTCTGACTATGCAGACCGGGACTCTGTCCGTTACTTAAATCCCAAAAGACTTACAACCTTTTGGGAGACGCACAGAGACACTGAAATAGTTTGTTAAATAATTCACATAACAGTGTATGTTGTGTAGTAAACTGTTAGTAGCCCATGTGCCTCACCCTAATAATTTGGTCCCTTTTCCCCTCTTAATCTCACCTACTGTTCTGACTTGGTGGTGCACATGTAGCCTATAACCTGTTTTAGAGTAATGTAATCATTTAATATTGTAAGAGCTTTCATTGTCTGCTTATATGTCCCCTTTATTTATCCTACGGTCCTGACTTGGTGTACAGGGAGAATACTGTAAGAGCGGCCCATGTTCTGAATTCTGTCGCTGTACATTTCAAAAGTGCTGAACAAATAGTTATATTGACTACGTCCGTCCTAGCTCGTTCATTAACGTCTTAAATCGAGATTACGGATTGCCTCTTATCCGCTCGTCGTCCCATATGCCATAGTTTGTACATCTCAATTGTCTGTAGAAACAACATATGTTTAAGCAAGTCAGCCATATCAGCTTTGTTTTTTTTAAAGGCAGTAAATGAGGCTGAATGAACTGTTTCGCTGCCAGACAAGGCTCCACTGATAGCCAGGTGTAGCAGTGGTAAGGTGTTGGGGACTGCTGTTGGGACTCTTCTATTGGGACAGCTTTATGTAGGCCCTAACAGTTTGTGGGCACCGTTTGTCACCGTAATAGTGCAATGAATGTATTGTTTAGTGTTCTGTAGTGGCTTTGCCGGCATGCATCCCCAAAACATTTTTTGGGTTTGCCCCACCAATATTTACATGCTAAAATCGCCACTGGTAACAATGGACTGTTCACAGAGAAACATCACTACTGTGGTGACAAAAAAAGTGATGACTCGTCTTAAGAAAAAGTTAAACAACATTTATCTAAGAACACATAGCAAGCATATGTACGTCAGATATGTTACAAAATTATTTACATGTCTTGTTTATTTTCAATGTATCCACAGAATGGCTGATCATGGTCCAAACACACCAAGACGGTCGTGAAGAGGGCACGACAAAGCCTATTCCCCCTCAGGGGACTGAAAAGATTTGGCATGGGTCCTCAGATCCTCAAAAAGTTATACAGCTGCACCATCGAGAGCATCCTGACTGGTTGCATCACTGCTTGGTATGGCAACTGCTCGGCCTCCAACCGCAAGGCACTACAGAGGGTAGTGCGTACGGCCCAGTACATCACTGGGGCCAAGCTTCCTGCCATCCAGGACCTCTATACCAGGCGGTGTCAGAGGAAGGCCCTAAAAATTGTCAAAGACTCCAGCCACCCTAGTCATAGACTGTTCTCTCTGCTACTGCACGGCAAGCGGTACCGAAGCGCCTAGGTCCAAAAGGCTTCTTAACAGCTTCTACCCCCAAGCCATAAGACTCCTGAACAGCCATGGACTAGTTCACTGTAAGGACTACACCTGTTGCATTTGGTGCATGTGGCAAATACATTTTTTTATTTTTTTTTATTTTAAAAACCTGATGGAGATTTATACAAAGTTTATTTTCTGTCTATTACTTTTCGCCAATATTCACCAAAGCCCACTTTCGGTTTGCTTGGACAAAAATTTACTTTTTTTTAATCCTGCATACAAAATTAATAAAATACTGTTATGGCCTCGCAAAATATATTTTTAAAGTAAATTATGCCTGAACATTAGAGTTCATTGGGAGCTTTGCTTGGCTCAGATTAAATGCTGTCTTGGTTGGTTTCATCTCTCTGTGCAGAGTCCAGCGTGACCCACCAAACCCTTCCAACACGAATGAGCCCCATGAAACAGTGCTCAGATCAATTCCATTTCAATACCAGTCAATACAGGAATTTCATTAGGCATGAAATTCAATGCTGCACACATTGGTCATTTTCCAGTTCAAACTCAACGTCAACTTCAATTCCTGGGTTGACTGAAATGTAAATGATTTAACCCCAACATTGCCATGGAGCGACCCTGCAGAATGACCCCTTGTCATGAATTATTCCTTCTCCCTTTCCTGAAGCTCCTTGTTGAGGTTAGATCTTGGGGCTTAGATCGTGGGGTCCCTTCACCAGGCTCTTCTCCTTGAGCATCTCAGGTGTGTGAATGCTGCAGACAGGCAGTCGTTGCTGGAGAACTGCTGCCCTAGCCTGGCTGTACTGCTGTTTGGCTGTCTGAGTGAAAGGGTGTAGGCTACTGTTTCTGTTTCATTTCTTTGAAAAGCCTACACATCTTAGTTCTACAGAACCGGCCAGAGGGTTGTCTGCCTCCCTGCTCTAGAGGTGAACTCTTCTCCTGGAAAGTAGACATTTTTTATTTATTTAACCTTTATTTAACCAGGTAGGCCAGTTGAGAACAAGTTCTCATTTACAACTGCGACCTGGCCAAGATAAAGCAAAGCAGTGCGATAAAAACAACAACACCACAGAGTTACATATGGGATAAACAAAACGTACAGTCAATAACACAATAGAAAATCTATATACAGTGTGTCCAAATGTAGTAAGTTATAGAGGTAAGGCAATAAATAGGCCATAGTGCAAAATAATTACAATTTAGTATTAACACTGGAGTGATAGATATGCAGAAGATGATGTGCAAATAGAGATACTGGGGTGCAAATAAGCAAAATAAATAACAATATGGAGATTAGGTATTTGGGTGGGCTAATTACAGATGGGCTGTGTACAGGTTCAGTGATCGATATGACTCTTAGGATCCTTGCTCAGCTTCAAAAAGTGCCCTATTCTTTCTCTGCATTTCCTCTTCACATTCAAGTATACAATGAGCCCAAACTAGCAGAACAGGCTCTCACACACAGACATGTTTTATGGAAGCCTGTCCTGACCAGTTTGGAGTGTAGATCAACATTAAATCTTTCTTCTCAAGGGGTGCATCTAGAAGTGGTTCTTGTCGATACTTCTTACTCCTTTGCAAAAACATATTCCTTAGGATGACCTATGGTAAAGATGAACATTATTGAGTAAATAACATGAAACATAAAAAATAACAAAATTTAAAAAATACATGCAATACATGGAACCCATCACAATACAATTTTTGTTTATTTTATAAGTTTAAAAAAATAATAAGTCAGAGGAACAGCTGGCAGTGTTGTAACTCACATATCTGATGGTGAATATCAGCAATGCTGCCACAAGCCCCACAATGGAAAGAACTAGGATGGTATCCCTTTCTTCTGATTGGTCTGTGGACTCAAGGCAACCTGCAAAAAAATTATCCACAAATCCTTGAGCATCACTGGAAACATTTTAAACGATGAACTCTCTCTGGGTCCAATTTAAAACACTCACATACAGTATACAGTAGGTCTACATACCAAAACAAGCACATAATGAGAGTAGAACACACTCACCTGTCACTCTGAGGACAATCTGCCCCTCCTGGTTCTGCTCTCCTACAGGTGCTGCCAGGAGACACTTATACCTCCCACTATCAACAGCTGTTACATTGGGCAGGAAGATATCGAAATAATTATCAGCCAAAAGTTCCACTTCACGCTCCAGACCGGCGTACCATTGCGTGGTGCTGTTAGGTGATAACCTTTACTCCACACACAGAGACGCATACAAAGCTCTCCCTCGCCCTCCATTTGGCAAATCTGACCATAACTCTATCCTCCTGATTCCTGCTTATAAGCAAAAACTAAAGCAGGAAGCACCAGTGACTCGGTTAATAAAAAAGTGGTCAGATGACGCAGATGCTAAGCTACAGGACTGTTTTGCTAGCACAGACTGGAACATGTTCCGGGATTCTTCAGACAGCATTGAGGAGTACACCACATCAGTCACTGGCTTCATCAATAAGAGCATCGATGATGTCGTCCCCACAGTGACCGTACGTACATACCCCAACCAGAAGCCATGGATTACAGGAAACATCCGCACTGAGCTAAAGGGTAGAGCTGCCGCTTTCAAGGAACGGGACTCTAACCCGGACGCTTATAAGAAATCCCGCTATGACCTCCGACGAACCATCAAACAGGCAAGGAGTCAATACAGGTCTAAGATTGAATCATACTACACTGGCTCTGACGCTCGTCGGATGTGGCAGGGCTTGAAAACTATTACAGACTACAAAGGGAAACACAGCCGCGAGCTGCCCAGTGACACAAGCCTACCAGACGAAGCTAAACCACTTCTATGCTCGCTCCGAGGCAAGCAACACTGAAGCATGCATGAGAGCACCAGCTGTTCCGGATGACTATGTGATCACGCTCTCCGTAGCCGATGTGAGTAAGACTTTTAAGCAGGTCAACATTCACAAGGCCGCAGGGCCAGACGGATTACCAGGACGTGTACTCCGAGCATGTGCTGACCAACTGGCAAGTGTCTTCACTGACATTTTCAACATGTCCCTGACTGAGTCTGTTATACCAACATGTTTCAAGCAGACCACCATAGTCCCCGTGCCCAAGGACTCTAAGATAACCTGCCTAAATGACTACCGACCCGTAGCACTGACGTCTGTAGCCATGAAGTGCTTTGAAAGGCTGGTCATGGCT
Source organism: Coregonus clupeaformis (assembly GCF_020615455.1). Taxonomy (NCBI): domain Eukaryota; kingdom Metazoa; phylum Chordata; class Actinopteri; order Salmoniformes; family Salmonidae; genus Coregonus; species Coregonus clupeaformis. Next base: position 69,408 of record NW_025535552.1, read on the forward strand.
CACATCAACAGCATTATCCCAGAAACCCTAGACCCACTCCAATTTGCATACCGCCCCAACAGATCCACAGATGATGCAATCTCTATCGCACTCCACACTGCCCTTTCCCACCTGGACAAGAGGAACACCTACGTGAGAATGCTATTCATTGACTACAGCTCAGCATTCAACACCATAGTGCCCTCTAAGATCATCACTAAGCTAAGGATCCTGGGACTAAACACCTCCCTCTGCAACTGGATCCTGGACTTCCTGACGGGCCGCCCCCAGGTGGTAAGGGTAGGTAACAACACATCTGCCACACTGATCCTCAACACGGGGGCCCCTCAGGGGTGCGTGCTCAGTCCCCCTCCTGTACTCTCTGTTCACCCATGACTGCATGGCCAGGCACGACTCCAACACCATCATTAAGTTTGCCGACGACACAACAGTGGTAGGCCTGATCACCGACAACGATGAGACAGCCTATAGGGAGGAGGTCAGAGATCTGGCCGTGTGGTGCCAGGACAACAACCTCTCCCTCAACGTGACCAAGACAAAGGAGATGATTGTGGACTACAGGAAAAAAAAGAGGACTGAGCACGCCCCATTCTCATCGACGGGGCTGTAGTGGAACAGGTTGAGAGCTTCAAGTTCCTTGGTGTCCACATCACCAACGAACTATCATGGTCCAAACACACCAAGACAGTCGTGAAGAGGGCACGACAAAGCCTATTCCCCCTCAGGAGACTAAAAAGATTTGGCATGGGTCCTCAGATCCTCAAAAAATTATACAGCTGCACCATCGAGAGCATCCTGACTGGTTGCATCACCGCCTGGTATGGCAACTGCTTGGCCTCCGACCGCAAGGCACTACAGAGGGTAGTGCGTACGGCCCAGTACATCACTGGGGCAAAGCTTCCTGCCATCCAGGACCTCTATACCAGGCGGTGTCAGAGGAAGGCCCTCAAAATTGTCAAAGACTCCAGCCACCCTAGTCATAGACTGTTCTCTCTGCTACCGCACGGCAAGCGGTACCGGAGTGCCAAGTCTAGGTCCAAAAGACTTCTCAACAGCTTCTACCCCCAAGCCATAAGACTCCTGAACAGCTAATCATGGCTACCCGGACTATTTGCACTGCCCCCCACCCCATCCTTTTTACGCTGCTGCTACTCTGTTAAGTATTTATGCATAGTCACTTTAACTCTACCCACATGTACATATTACCTCAACTACCTCAACTAGCCGGTGCCCCCGCACATTGACTCTGCAACGGTACCCCCCTGTATATATAGCCTCCCCTACTGTCACTTTATTTTACTTCTGCTCTTTTTTTCTCAACACTTTTTTGTTGTTGTTTTATTTTTACTTTTTTTGTTTAAAATAAATGCACTGTTGGTTAAGGGCTGTAAGTAAGCATTTCACTGTAATGTCTGCACCTGTTGTATTCGGCGCATGTGACCAATAAAATTTGATTTGATTTGATTTGATTTGATAGCATCTTCATCAATAGACCAGACACCTTATTAGAGGGCTCCTCACCGAGCTGGGAGAAGAGGGTGTGATATGCGATGTGTGATCTATATGCCCTTAACAGCTGGTCTGGGACCAGTGCTGTATATGTTTTGCTCATATTGCACTTGTACAAAATTTGGTCAGACGGTACAAAACACAGAGTTTGTGCTATCACAATAATAGAAAGCTTACCTTGTACCACTTCACTGCCCGGTACTGGACCCCAGGCTTACATATTGCTTTACATTTCAGAATTGAGTCCTCTCCACAAACTGACTTCACCTCTTGGTTAGGCATATCCTGAGTGAGCCCACATTGCAAGCAGGCAGCTATAGAAAAACACAAGATAAATCATAATTTCAGGTGCGCCTGCCCAGCTGGACTAATATCAAACTCATTGTTAAAAAGAAATGACAACATACCTAGAACGCAGACGAGTAGAAAAAACATTTGTAGAACTACAGCAATGACAATGATGATCCAGAACATAAGGGTTGCAGTTTATATAAAGCTATCTAAAACGGAAGTGAACTACCAAGGCTAGGGATTTGAAGTATGCCTTGCATGGCTACACAAGGAGATTGCTAGCTAAAGTATTAGTTTATTAAAAGTAGTTCAACCTACGCCCCGGTTTGTCATTATTTAAAGGAACAAACATAACAAACAGAAAATTAGTTGTCACTGCAAGACTTTACACTGAGTGTACAAAACATTATGAACACCTGCTCTTTCCATGACAGACTGACCAGGTAAAAGCTATGATCCCTCATTGATGCCACTTGTTAAATCCACTTCAATCAGTGTAGATGAAGGGGAGGTGACAAGTTAAAATAAAGATTTTTATGCCTTGAGACAATTGAGGCATGGATTGTGTATGTGTGCCATTCAGAGGGTGAATGGCCAAGACAAGATATTTAGCCTAAGTGCCTTTGAACGGCACCGGTTTTTGTCAAGAACGGCAACGCTACTGGGTTTTTCATGTTCAACAGTTTCCCATGTGTTTCAAGAACGGTCCACCACCCAAAGGACATCCAGCCAATTTGACACAACTATGGGAATCAGCATGGGCCAGCATCCCAGTGTAACGCTTTTTATTATGTCTGCCTGCTGGCATTAAGCTGGTTTCTTTCTGTAGTGTAGAAGAGAAGGTGTTAAAATTAGAGAAGGAAAATACATAATAGCCTACATATAAAGATATGCCTTATTTTTGCAAACTGAAAGTGAAATTCATGGTTGGCCATTGCCTGAGAATCCCCTAACCTCCCCAGGAAGATTGCACATCATAAAATAGTATAGGGAATCCCCTGGCAAGAGCTAGGAATCTCCTGAACCAGAATTACATTATACGTTTATATGGCGAATCTCCTTTAAACCCAGGAAGCAGCCATTCAACTTGCCATTCACCAGCCTTTCAAGCTTAATAATGTCAAAATACGATCGTTACTCACCAAATATGGAGTTTCGATTAGCAACTATTGTCATTTAGGCCTACACTGCAGACACGGACGGTATGTACATCCAAAAACACAAGCAACCGAAAATATGACTATTCGGTACCCCCATAAAAATGTAAAAGCAACCGAAAAATACATGTGAGGTGCTGAAGAGGCATTTTTTCGGTTGCATCAAACTTTTTATTTATACCTTTTTTGGAAGTACAAAACATGTCTTTATGTATTTCATAAAGACGTTCACAGTGGTCATGCCTCTCTACTGGGGTACAGATGTAAAACTCCCTGAAAATCTGCCATTGGCGCCCATAAAAATTAGCCCCAAGGTTGCCATGGTAAATCGTCGGCGACCCGACCAAATTATCATAGAAATGTGAGTTATAGATCTGTCATTCTAATTGAAAGCAAGTCTAAGAAGCTGTAGATATGTTCTATGTGGGCTATTTCTAGGCTTCTCATTCTTAAATTGAGTTTTTGAGTCTTTTACTTTCGGTTTTGTACACCAGCTTCAAACAGCTGAAAATACAACATTTTTGGTTATGGAAAATGTATTTGCCTCGTTATTTTTATTGTGTTACTATTTTTCCTTTAGTTTATTTACCAAATTGTCTTCCTTTAGTTTTTACTCTGCGTTGTTGCTTAAGGGCTTGTAAATACACATTTCACGGTAAGGTCTACCTTGGGGCTACAGCTGTTGCTGTGGATTTGACAAATAAAATGTGATTTGATATTTCACAGTGGTTTAGATGTTACAACGATTCTCTACACAATGACTGCTTGTTTTGTCACATAAACAAAAATTAGGCGAACTATTTAGACTTTTAGCAACCAGGAAATGGCGGAGCGATTTCTGCATATTGCACCTTTAAATTAAACACCATGACTGTTTTCTCATTAATTGGGAATGTTGTTTGAAATGTCCAATACAACATATGTTGGTGATATTGTTATCAACCTACTGCATAACCCTTAAATAAAACAACATTTTAATGTGCAGGGTATGCAATTAGCGTGCTAAGACTCATTAAAGGGCGACTGTACTACCAGATTTGGCCTCGTTTTGAAGGTTGCTCATTAAGAAATGCTAGCGGCCATGACTGAAGCCATACGAGAGTTGTCTTGGCGGTGTTGTTTGATGTAGGTGTGTCATGTTCGCATATCATACCCTGGTAGGTACTGTTGTTTGTCCTTCCTAAGGCACCGTAGCAACAACATAGCCACTTCCTCAAAATAGTCACTTCCTTAAAACAGTCAGAATCAATCTAAGCTAAATCAAGAAATCTGTAATTAATTTAGAGCTTTTGCAGAGGAGGTCTTAGTTGCACAATTTTGAATCTATCTAAGCTGTTTGGTGCAGTATTTCTCAAGTTTTAAAAAATTGCATGAAAAACGAATCAGTGCACTGCATCTTGTGCTTTATTTATGACAGCTTGCAGATGATGAAATTGTAGATATGTTATTGTCCTCAAAATCAGTCCTGAGCGTGCAGCCAGACTTTCCCGACCCAATAGACAATAACATATCTACAATTTCATCATCTGCAAGCTGTCATAAATAAAGCACAAGATACACGCTGTTTATCAGTGGCCAAAATCACTTGCTAGCTAGCTAAATTACAATTCTGTGTTTGTCAATGAAGCTAGCATGTAGAAGCTAGCAGGCACACAATCAGCTTATCAAGTCACTGGCGAGTGGTGACGTGTGTGTGCTTCGGTGCCGTTTTTTATGTTTTTTACAACTTTCTCACTATTACCAGAGTGTGAGTCTGTCTGGCAGTGTTTCATAGGGAATCATGTTACAAAACAGGTCTCAGGGGAAACAAGATGCTCGCAAATGGGTTTTGGAATATTGACAAGTTGCAGCTGGGATACAAGTGCGCTCTGATCATCTCAATTCTGCCCAATAAAGTGGCAGACTCAAGTGATTGACACTATCAAACACATCAGCAAGTGGCCACTCCATGAAGGGCTTAGGGCCAAGGGTTATTTCAGCATAACATTGGCGATGTGTTGTCTTATGTAAACAAGTCTGAGGTGCTGTGTAATGGGCAGGTCTGTCTCACTGTCTGGAGGTTCTGGCTGCTATGATTGGATAAAGCGCGCACAGCTGATAGAGTGCAATCAGTACAGCTGCTTCTCTCGTGTGAGTGGGCACTGGGCAAGTGGGCATGACCATAATCTATACCCTACCCTTGAGTAAGTGGTGGTGAACTCACTTACAAAACTTTTGGACGAGACTGACTATGACTAAAATTATCCTATTTACACGTTAGTCAATTTTGACACTAGAATGAATGTTTCTGAGTCCTATCGATGCCACATAGGCTGTTTAAAACCAGGGAAGTTGGTTCTAAGGGGCAGTTGACCTTTAAGACAGACTGGTAGGATAGTTAGCCATTGCTAGAATTTAATGGTTGAAGTAACATTTTAGTGTAGTAGAGTTGACTGATGACTGACATGAATACTGTATACACTCAGTGACCAGTTTATTAGGTACACCCATCTAGTACCGGGTCAGACCCCTCTTTGCCTCCAGAACAGCCTGAATTCTTCAGGGCATGGTGTTAAATCATTTCTCAATTGGTATCAAGGAACCTAAAGTGTGCCAGGAAAACATTCCCCACACCAGTACACCACCGCCACCAAGGGGTGTAGAAGTGGGTGTGCCTGGGTGGACACAGGCCCACCCACTGAGGAGCCAGGACCTGCCAGGCCCACCCCATTATTATTACAAAAATACTCCTCAGCGCTTAGGTCACTTGTTTTGCCCATTTTAACTTTCAATCAAACAGAAACTGAATGCCTCAATGCCTGTCTGCCTGCTTTATATAGCAAGCCACGGCCACGTGACTCACTGTCTGTAGGAGCGATCCAGAGTATGTATATTACACAACATTTGGACAGGAGCTATAATCCAGTTATAATTTTAAAAATTACTATGTGTGTTGTTATTGCTTGAAATTAGGCTTGGCTGCACAGCTTTCAATGGGGAACAATTGCTTTCATACCCCGCTTTTCCCCACTTGCGTGAATTTCATTGAAAAACGTAACTTTGCTGTGTGGACCTATGTGCTGATATGCAACTGGTATTTGAGCCTAGGTGGTTTTCACATGACCACAAGACTCTGTTAGCCCTCTGAACTTATGGCTTAGCTTGGGGGTGCTAACACATGTTTTAAGGTCTTAGGAAAGGTCATTACACTATATTGACCACCTCTGTTGAATGTCCAATGCAGCTGTTTTTATCTCAATATCAAATCACTTCTGGGTAACAATGATGTACCTTACTGTGATTGTTTTCCATTAAAAGGGTAAAAAAGAAACCAAAATAGCTTCTTGGCAAAGATACATTTTTCAATAAATTATTTTGCTTGGACTGTCTGGGAGTGGTCTGAGCGGAGAGGGGAAAACTAGCTGTTATTGGCAGAGAGGTTTGGAACTCTCTTTCTTAATGGTCTATTAATTAATTTACCACCTAGATGTCACCAGCCAGGCCAAAACGCCATCCCACCAAAACAGGATGAAATTTCAGTCCGTATTTTCAAACACTGAAAGGGCATTATCATAATTTTCACAATTTCACAGTATTATTCCAACCTCATAGTATGGAAATACATATAAAACACAGGAAAATCATGTTTTTGACTGCACTGGGCCTTTAAACTGACACTGCCTAGTATGCTACATAATACAGTGGATAAAAAATTAATAAAAATAATATGCCATTTAGCAGACGCTTTTATCCAAAGCGACTTACAGTCATGTGCGCATACATTTTTACGTATGGGTGGTCCCGGGGATCGAACCCACTACCCTGGCGTTACAAGCGCCATGCTCTACCAATTGATCTACAGAGGACTACCCATATCCTTTTTTGGCGTAAGGTGGATTCCCAATCCTTCTCATTTATTTTCATATTTTCACTTATCAGTCTCCGTGTCCGCAGCCCCTGTAGTGGAGAAGCAAATTGCCTACACATGTCAAGAGGGTACAAACACACTTGAACCACCATTTGGAGCAGTCGGTCCCCAATGTGATAAGTAATTTATTATACAGTACCAGTCAAAAGTTTGGACACACCTACTAATTCCAGGGTTTTTCTTTATTTTTACTATTTTCTACATTGTAGAATAGTAGTGAAGACATCAAAACTATGAAATAACACATGGAATCATGTAGTAACCAAATAAGTGTTAAACAAATCAAAATATATTTGAGATTCTTCAAAGTAGCCACCCTTTGCCTTGATGATAGCTTTGCACACTCTTGGCATTATCTCAACCAGCTTCATGAGGTAGTCACCTGGAATGCATTTCAATTAACAGGTGTGCCTTGTTAAAAGTTAATTTGTGGAATTGATTTCCTTCTTAATGCGTTTGAGCCAATCAGTTGTGTTGTGACAAGGTAGGGGTGGTATACAGAAGATGGCCCTATTTGTCCATATTATGGCAAGAACAGCTCAAATAAGCAAAGAGAAACAACAGTCCATCATTACTTTAAGACATCTTGAAGGTCAGTCAATTTGGAAAATGTCAAGAACTTTGAAAGTTTCTTCAAGTGCAGTCGCAAAAACCATCAAGCGCTATCATGAAACTGGCTCTCATGAGGACCACCACAGGAAAAGACTACCCAGAGTTTCCTCTGCTTCAGAGGATAAGTTCATTAGAGTTAACTGCACCTCAGATTCCAGCCCAAATAAATGCTTCACAGAGTTCAAGTAACAGACACATCTCAACATCAACTGTTCAGAGGAGACTGCATTAATCAGGCCTTCTAAAGGACACACCAATAAGAAGAAGAGACTTGCTTGGGCCAAGAAACACGAGCAATGGACATTAGACCGGTGGAAATCTGTCCTTTGGTCTGATGAGTCCAAATATGAGATTTTTGGTTCCAACCGCCTTCTCTTTGTGAGACGCAGAGTTCGTGAATGGATGATCTCCGCATGTGTGGTTCCCACCGTGAATCATGGAGGAGGAGGTGTGATGGTGTGGGGGCGCTTTGCTGGTGACACTGTCTGATTTATTTAGAATTCAAGGCACACTTAACCAGCATGGCTACCACAGCATTCTGCAGCGATACGCCATCCCATCTGGTTTGCGCTTAGTGGGACTATCATTTGTTTTTCAACAGGACAATGACCCAACACACCTCTAGGCTGTGTACGGGCTATTTGACCAAGAAGGAGAGTGATGGAGTGCTGCATCAGATGACCTGGCCTCCACAATCACCCGACCTCAACCCAATTGAGATGGTTTGGGATGAGTTGGACCGCAGAGTGAAGGAAAAGCAGCCAACAAGTGCTCAGCATATGTGGGAACTCCTTCAAGACTGTTATTTGAAATGCATTCCAGGTGAAGCTAGTTGAGAGAATGCCAAGAGTGTGCAAAGCTGTCATCAAGGCAAAGGGTGGCTACTTTAAAGAATCTCAAATATAAAATATATTTTCATTTGTTTAACACTTTTTTGGGTTAGTACATGATTCCATATGTGTTATTTCATAGTTTTGATGTCTTCACTATTTTTATACAATGTAGAAAATAGTGAAAATAAAGAAAAACCCTTGAATGAGTAGGTGTGTCCAAACTGGTACTGTATGTGTGGTCATGACAAGTTGATACAATGTGAAGTCTGGCATTTTGATTACCACTAATTTTTATATATTACCATTGATAGTATCATCAACAGTATGCAGAAGGGCAAGGGCCATTTCAGTTGAAACATGACGTGAAATATTATTTTCTCGCTACAGCCAATTGCATACTACAAAAATGGCAAAGGTGAATGCAGTTTTTCATGCAAGGATGTGTTCCCCGGCAAAGTCCTCCTCAGTGAATGTCCCGATGTCACATGAACTACTGGTTGCACCACCAAGGTAGGTCAACTCATACAATTCACCTTCCTCTCCTCTGTTACTGCCTGCCATCCATTAGTGATAAGCCACTAACACTGCAAACAATCAATTCGCACATTACGGTAAAGTATGCTTTTTAAAATATACATTTTACAGACACTCTTATCCAGAGCAACTTACAGTTAGTGAGTGCATACATTATTATTTATTTTTTCATACTGGCCCCCCGTGGGAAACAAACCCACAACCCTGGCGTTGCAAACCCCATGCTCTATCAACTGAGCTACATCCCTGCCGGCCATTCCCTCCCCTACCCTGGACCAATTGTGCACCGCCCCATGGGTCTCCCGGTCACTGCCAGCTACGACAGAGCCTGGATTCGAACCAGGATCTCTAGCGGCACAGCCGATGCAGTGCCTTAGACCACTGCGCCACTCAGGAGTATATATATGAATTACATTTTGATTGCACAAATAAGTGGCACTGTTATCAAAATATACATTACTAGCGGCAAATCATTACAAATTAATATTTTTGATTTAATGCAAATCCCCCCTCCTGCAAAGCAAATAGCCTATGTATAGGCTATCAACCTTCTCAACTCCAGAGTATTTAAATAAACTTGTTGTAGGCTATTGTTATTGTAGGTACTTGCTTTGAAACCATGTTATCCATATCTGTAAAAAAAAAAACAGTAGCCTACAATAGAAAATGAATTTTGTGATGCATAATTATGTACCTTGCTTTATTTGACCTCATTATTTGAAAAGATTTGAGACTTAGTTTAAGATGCTGTTGAAGATTTTACACACGGGCCTTCCATAGACTATAAGCCCAGCAGCACCCTTGCAGTTGATAGAATACTGTACCTTGGATACCGCAGATTGCTGGCTGCATGTTACGTTAATATTACTATTGTGATGCATAATTGCCATGGTAATTTGGAATGTGAGACTCCCTCTGTTTGGACACGGCCGTGGTGGCAGCCTGGCGCACTGTACACACCTTACAACTCACCTCCTCATCACTGTCATCTTCTCTTGGGCATCCTCGTAGTGGCCTTTTATTGCTATACCCACTGAGTAGTTGGACCCGCGCTTTTATAGGCCTAAGCTTTGCCTTGGCAGCGAAATGACGTCATAATGGTATTGACATGATGCAATAGTAACCGTGCCATTCCAAACCAGTGTTGTTTGATACCACCTAAAGCGAGACCAATTCAAAACCAAGACCGGAGCCAATCGAGTCTGAGTGAAGACCAAGACCAGAAGGGGGGGGTGGCGAGACTAAGTCAAGACCGAGACCAGGAGAGGGGTTAGGGGTCTGAGACCAAATCAAGACCAAGACCAGAAAAATGCGAGTCCAATTCAAGACCATTAATTGTCAAATCTCCACCATAAAAATAGTTCAAAATGTCCAGTATTGCTGTGTTGATATTTCAGAAGATATGTATTCTTTAGACATTCAGAATGGTGAAAAAATTCATGCTGACGGCAAATAGAGAGCCACTCTACAAATGATCACGAACCAAACAGGTCTATAATAGACGAAAAGACAAAATATGTTACAACTTCCCCCAGTTTCCCCTTACTAATAGTGAGCATGCAACTTTCAAACAATGTCTTCGCTACCAGCAAATCAATTCTGACGAGCGCGACAATATTTTAGGATAAATTTCTGTGAAAGTAAAGGACAGTAATGTTATGAGTCAAGTAGGAAGCCCTGGTTTCAATAGGCAAGAAGATATTCATGTGTCATGAAAGGAGTGTGGGTATTTGACCTGGCGAATGGGAGCTGATAACTATGAGTTCTTCACTCCGCTGGTCCAATTCAAGAAATAATGAGTCCTCACTGTCCGAGACAGAATCAAGACCAAGTAAAAATGTATCTGACACCGAGACAAGACAGAGACACTCAATACAGATGTAGGATCTTAATTTGATCACTCCTTTGTTGCTGAGAGTTTATCTGCACAGAAGGAAATGCAAACTTGTGTATTCAAGGTTTAAAAAGTATTCTAAAGTTTGTAATTTCCAGACTCGATTTGCCCTAACGAAGAATTTATCAACCCTTACAAAAATGTCCTTTCATTATAATCCACATAATATTTCACATTTCCTGTTGCTGCAGGATTATTTTACTGATGAAGCAAACTGGCCTCGCGACCGGACTCAAGTAGTTCCAAACACAAAAACCGGGATAATAAACAAAAATACAAAACACAGCGGATTATAAAGTGGACAATATCATGTGGGAGGACAACGCTCTTCTTTTGAGTTTATAGTGAAGATAATTGGCCCAAAATTGTAGGAGGAGACCCTCCTGCAGCTTAGGATCCTCAGTGTATTATAATATAGATAACTGCATATTATCAGAGCTCAATTACTATCAAAACAAGTTGTGATGCTACAGGAAAATGCCTGATGTTTTAACTACAATGAGAGATTTTGAAATAAACAAAATAACAACTGTTCTGTTTATATTTTAGGACTTGGGGCATTCCTGATGCTGATCAAACCATTTGTACTGTAGATGTGGTCTGAGGGGGCTCTCACGTTGTTGGTCCTACATTGTTGGTCCACAAAGAACCCAAATGACATCCTTTATCCTGCCAATGAAGAAAAGTTGGCCATTTGTAGTGGGTGGGACACACTACACAAACTAACATCAGAGTTGAGCCAATAGTATTATAGACATCTATCTACTCAGAACCGTTATTGCTTTTTAAAAGAATAATGTGCCTTCCGCCACTAGTGTCCAGACTCTAATTCATGTTTTAGTCTCATTGCTGTCTTCTATGCACTTTTCTACCTTTTTTGTCTCAATACTCTGCTAACTAAACCAAGTTTACCTGTAGGATGGGTGATGTTTACATTATGTAGTTTCACCTAAGAGAGGAAGAAAGAAAGCCATAGTGTTTTTTGACTGAACACGGAATTCAACAGGAAATGTGTTTTTTGCTGCTGACCACCTTTAACCTGCACTGCCTCATGCTGTGCCATGTAGACTGTTATTTATGAAATATATTTATTAAGCTATTTATTACCTATTAATTCTAAAAAGGCACAAATGACCAAAGTATGAATGGACAATTAGCTAGAAAAACAAGCTGTGAACTTGTCCGTTACAAGCCAATAATCTCTCCCATGGACAATTTGTTGGCACAAAATGGAAGTACTTCACTATGCCTTGGGACCAATGTGAAATTGTGTGTTTTTATGTCCCATCAAATTAAGGAATTTATTTTGCAAGATTTTAAGAATATATATTTTCAAGTAGTGTCCTTTAAAAAATATATATATCTCCACCTTGACTTGGACCATTTTGTATTGGTACAAATATAGCTACACCTACTCACCCCTAGATCAGACAATAAGCTTAGAGACAAGTGACTCAATGAAGTGGATTGATTTCACCGGGTAGATTTCAGAGGGATGTACTGTACAATAGGGTTTAAACATGATATTAATAATATGTCTTACCTCCCTCCAGGTCATACAACCAAACACTTATATGAACTGACAACCATAACGTTACACACATTAAGATGAGCCCTTTTGAACACGAGCAGCATTAATCAATGTTTCAATATGGTTTATTTTCTTGTCCGTTGATGTTATGTATGTGTACTTTCGTAGCATAGTTATATGCCATAATGTTTTGCATGCTTTTGATGAGAGACAATCACCCATGTTCATGCTCTGCTCATTTTCTAATCTGTCCTATGATGTGGTGATGCATTAAAAAAATTTGTCTCCAAACATTGTGACGCTTTTCTATCAGGGTTCTGATTGCCAACACATGGTGGTAGGAGTTTAACATCCCGTTCATGTGAAAATTATTTATGCAAAATAAATAATGTACATCAATTTATTTAAAAATCCAAACCGCCATCCAATGAACATAGTTAATTCATTTAATCAACAGACATTTTGTGCTGTCCTACAAATCATTGCCAGATTAACTATAAATTCCAAAAACAATATACTGTATAACAAATTTCAATGTATTATTTTTAATATGAAATAATATGAAATAGTAAGTTTTTTAAAATTCTATATTGATCAATGTTATCTTGTCTGTGAACATCTGTAAATGGTAAAAAAAATAAAAGTTATTTAGATTAACCTGAATAACATCAGATGACTGAAAGAGACCACACATTCTCAGAAAGAAACTCAAACTGTGGCGACTAAAAAAGTGAGGTTTCATCTTAAGAAAAGGTAAGACAGCAGTTATCTAAAACAGTTATATTTCAGAACACACAGTACATGTACTTGCGATACTTTACAACATTATTTACATAACTTTTTATTTTCAATGTATCCACAGCATTGTTGATCATATCAAAAACAAAACCTGACTGGTAGCCAGAGACTCCTGCAAGTTTAATTTTCTGCCAATTTCTTTTAGCCAGTTTTTCAAGCCCCTTTACTTATGGTTTGCTTGGCAGAAGACAATTTTATTTTTTGTTTCTGCATAAAATAATTCATAATGTATTGTTTTGGCCTAGGAAAAAAGTTATCAATTATGCCTAAACATTAGAGTTCATTGGGAGCCTTGCTTGGCTCAGATGGAATGCAGTCAAGGTTGGGTTCATCTCTGTGCAGAAATTCAAAAAGATCAATGCTGTACACATTGGTAATTTCCCAGTTCAAAACTCAATGTCAAATTAAATTCCTGGTTTGGCTAAGATGTGAATGGAATTAACCCCAACGTTGCCATGGCGCGACTGTCCAATATGACCCCTCATCGTGGACCATCCCTTCACCCCTTTCTGAAGCTCCTTCTTGGGGTTAGATCTTGGGGTTAGATCTTGGGGCTTAGATCGCGGGGTCCCTTCACTAGGCCCTGCTCCTTACGCATCACAGGCGCGTGAATGCTGCAGTCCCGTGCCTCACAGAAGCCGGGCACTCCTGCGTTGCCCGCCATGCCAGGCTGGCCCAAAGCGCCTGTGAAACCACGGGGCCCTCTGGGACCTGCCATACCTTTCTTTGGCTCTGCTGGGTGACCTGGCAGCCCTGTGGGGAAAACAATTTAACAATTGGAGGTGGCGTCTTAACAGTTCTCTTGTAAAAGAAGACTTCCTGCTAACATAAATGTTGAATAAAAACCACACAATCCCTTTTCAAGTGAATCTGGAAGTGAGTTACATATACTTTCCACAATTCTAAGACAAGCAATTTTGAGGTAGACCTGAGTTTCACACCAGTGTAAACAGTGTCCTACCTCTGAGGCCTTGATGCCCATCGTGTCCTGGCAGACCTTTACCAGGCTCACCCCCTTTCCTTTCGGACCTTTTGTACCTGTGAAGTAAAACAGAGAGCTTGTGGGTGAACTCTGAAGCTATGCCACTACAAAGGAGCTCCACTCATTTTCACTTGAAATGAGCCTTAGTGATCAAGGTTTTGTTTACCAGTAATCAAGTTTGGTTGAACTAAGTCAATTGGAGTACATACCTCTTTCACCCTCTGCCCCCTTCTGACCATCCATTCCTGTGTCCCCTTGGATGCCCCTGGCTCCTTTGACTCCAGCTTTGCCTGCTTTACCCTGAGAGAGAGAGAGAGGTCAACAGAACTTATCATCGTTTGGACTGAAGGCCTTCCTTAGTAGATAGGGGTTGGTTTGGGGGCTGTGTGACTCACGGGTTTGCCTGATTCTCCAGTTGGTCCCCTGGTTCCGGGCGGCCCAATGAGTGTGCGGTTGTTGATGGGGCAGCCTTGGGAACACTTGGCCCGGATGGAAGCTGCATACTGGGAGATCTGGGCTGTCACCACTCCTTTACACAGCTGCAATACCTGCTCATCTGTCAGCCCAGGGCCCTGAGGACAAAAAGCAGGCAATCAATCAACCAAGCAAGTAATCAATCGATCAATCAGTCAGTAAAGGTTCTTGCTAGATATGTGTCAATGTAAAATAAGGGGGAGACTCTTCCTCCAGACAGACTGGGGTTGGCTCCTGATACGCACAGGGGCACCTGGCACTCCTTTAGGTCCAGAGCCACCTTTGACGCCCAGGTCACCGTCTGGACCTGGCTCTCCTCTGGAGCCTGGGATGCCGGGGGGTCCATTTCGTCCAACAATGCCATCAGGGCCAATGGTACCTCTCTCTCCTTGCTGCCATTCAGAGATGAGGGGAAGGAGGGAGACAGAGAGAGGGGGGACACTGTTCAGTCACTGAACACAAAATGTCACGATTTAAACTCAATAATCTCAATACTTCTACCTAGTCAAATCATTCACTTCTCAATACTTCTACCTAATCAAAACTGTTCTATTAGGATTTTATAATATAACAGGAACTCAACACTGTACAGTATGTGCTGTTGTGTCTGCTGTCATCTAGGAACAACCTATGGCATCAGTATTGTGGTTTTTATGTGACATAGAATAAGTTAGGGTGAAAAAAACTAATACTTTCATAGAATGGCGTATACAAACCTGTCCTTTGTCACCACGTGCTCCAAAACTTCCCTATTTGGAAAAAGGAACAGAAACATTTTTTGGTAAGAAGAAAAACAGTCCCACTACATCAATGGAAACAGGAAGTAGACAGATGAGAGAGTGACGTCGCCTCGGCATTGTCACATGATTACCTTGTCTCCTTTCCTCCTCCCTTCACTCCAGTTCTTCCAACCCCACCCTGAGGAAGGAACAATCAGCACATTAGATGAGTCAGTAAGATGCCATGGCAATGATAGGACTGCTTATTACAGCTTATCAGTCACAAAGGAAAGACCCAAACATAAACAGAAGATGACCAATACACATCCACTGTCACTTACTGGTGTGTGTGTGTGTGTGTGTGTGTGTGTGTGTGTGTGTGGTTGATTAACTGTGAGAAATTGACTGGTAATTTAGCAGTCGGATGGGGAACGTAAATAAAAGGTTACCTTCTCACCATCGGGTCCTGTCTCCCCCTTGGCTCCCTAGAAACAAAGCATTAAATCAACAATTGCATAATCATCAAAAGTCAATTATGATAATTGTAGTGGTAATGACAATGTTTGAGTAATGACATATACACACAGGTTGGCCCTGCAGGCCTTTAGGTCCTGGTTTCCCTGGAACTCCTGCATCTCCTCTATATCCTTGAGGCCCCTATAATATGAAATACACATAGGTAAACTGCTGCAAATAGACACACTTTAGAATGAGAACCTTTGTTCAAAAATAGGAATTTTGTTAAATTCCAATGACAGATCATTTTTAATTTTCTAAACTTATAACAAGATACACGGTACTCTTGCCATAACATCTCTAACAGTTATGCTGGGTTTTTTAACTAAAACCAGCATGACACTGAAACCTTTTCAGGGACTTTCCCAACAGAGCTGTGTTTTCAGGGACTTTACTAACAGATATGTTACCTTCCTTGTTTTGACTGTCAACAATATCACATGGGTGTCTGTCCACCCACACGAAACCCTCACGCAACATGTAATTTACATCTGATTAACAACAACACTGAGGGGAATTTACTGAGGAATGTGGAAGTGACAGTGTATGTATTGTGATCTGTATTCTACTGTGTCCATGTGATTGAGATTAGAGCACCTCACACAGTGGTTATAAAGCCTGTCTTACCCCAGCTCCTACTCTCCCAGGAGGTCCCCTCACACCCACGATCCCCTTTCGCTCCCTAGGAGGGAAGCCTGGCCATTATTCACAAAGTATTAATTTAAGTATTAAAAGTACATGTCCAGTTTTAATATATTTAGTAAATATGTTTTATTTTCTTAAAACTACATTGTTGGTTAAGGGCTTGTAAGTAAGCATTTCACGGTAAGGTCTACACCTGTTGCATTCGGCGCATGTGACAAATAACATTTGATTTGATATGAATAAATGTACTGTACAATATAACAAATTACATCCATGTCATAACAGCAGATGTCAACTAGACATGTTTGGATTATACAGCCATTGTGATGATGTCATCTTGATACCCAGCATGCAATTCTCCTTCACTTTACCTTTTGTCCAAACTCTCCAGGAAAGCCGATCACCCCAGGAACTCCAAGTGGACCCTGCAAAATAAACAGTAAATGTGGTTTGTTAGGAGAAATCCCATCAACAGATTCCTTACCGATTTATTACTAATTTAGTGGTTATCATACTGTTACTCACATCCTCTCCAGGCTCCCCGTCACTGCCTGGCATGCCCCCTGGGCCTTGGTCGCCCTGAGAGAGAGGAAAGAGAGATACAAAGAAAACAGAAAGTGGAAGAGAAGAGAGCAAGGGAGACATGGCTACTACAGTATCAATCTAATCTACCATATGGAGGAAGTGCTAACAGCCACATGACTCACTAAATCAACAATACCAAAACCTTCAGTGAAAATAACAGTATGCAGTTTAGGGAAAACACCCATAAACACACAGAAATCTTGTGAAATCTGTGAAGAGTAAGGGCCAATGACTTTTGAAAGCAACCAGAGTACTTTCTGTGAAAACAACACTACTCCTGTCCCCCTAAACATACCTTGTGACCGGTCTCTCCTCTGCCTCCTGGCTCTCCAGGATACCCCTATAAAACACATAAATAAAAATAAAGTTAGAATTAATGGTCTCCCTCCATGTAGGGAATAGCATAGTCTTTGTAGAGAAGGACAAACAAGAGGTCCAACTGGAGAGACGGATAGACAGACGTCCATCTTACATTATAGCCCATCTCCCCATGGTCTCCTGAGAATCCAGGTGCTCCAATCTGACCCTGTGGAAGAGAATGGATGCGATGGAAGACATTTTAGACAGGGGAAATGGAAGTTGAAGTCATAAGATTTGTTTTAAATAATTAGTTATTCAACCATGGTTTAGTTAACAATGGTCACAAAGCCAGGTTGAATGGCGCTACCTTTTCCCCTTCTGCTCCTTCAGGACCCTGTTTCCCTTCTGCTCCAGTTGATCCCTGAGAAGAAAGGTTGGAAAAAAAGATGTCTCAACATGGCCAGAACAAATTACAATAATTTGTATGTTGTTTAAATGTTAAATGGAAATGATCACATCACATAGCCTGTTAAGAGGCTTTCACGTCATAAAGTCTTAGTATTGCTTCTAGTGAGAGCTGTGTAAGGAGCTGAGTGAATAATTGATTTGAACATGTTGAGAAGACAGAGTGTGCTGAGTTGTGGTTGCAACACTGAGCGGTGGCAACTGTTGTGAGTGGACAATGTTGAGTTGTGGTGGCCACCATGTTTACCTTGATACCTCCAGTTCCATCAAGACCACCAGGCCCTGCCTCACCAATTGGACCCTAGAAAAAGACAAAGAACTAAGACAGAAACATGCTGGGGATTTTGTATCAAATTTCCTTACACTCATTTGAGGAAGCACTTTATTTTACGCTACAGAAATGACCAGGTAGTGGATTTCCTTAGAAAATCCATGGTACAATGGTAATTACACAATAATAACCTTTGGATTTTCTTTGTTTCTTTGAGATTAATTGAAATAAAATCCCTGATATCAAACCAAATATGGTTACATACAAAACATAACAGCTGCATTGTGTCAATACTCACAGTCTCACCCGAACCCCGACTCCTCCGGCGTGGCCCCTCCATACCGATGTCACCCTGTTGAAGATAGGGAACACAGTCAGGCATAGAGAGAGCTTCAAATTGTCAATTAAGATTTTTTTGGGTGTAATTAGCTGATATCTGTGATGGCATAGTGGTATTCTATGATGTCATGCTGGTACTCTGCAATGTATCTGTGGTACAGTGGGGGTTTATAATGTCATACCTTTTTGCAGGTTTTGGGGTCTACCTGATGGATGCGGTAAAGGAGTCAATGAAACGCAGACCGTTCCATTGACCATATTGGCACACATTCATCAAATCTGACTTAACAAAGTGGATATTCGTAACAGGGTCACAATGTGGTTACTTAAGTGCGATTTGGATATATTTAGCTGTTTTCGCTGCATAATATTTACAAGTTGTCCCTTTTCAGGTTTAGAAGAAGTGACTGCTAAATGCTAACTCCCGTTAGAGTATAAGCTGGTTAGCATAGCTAGCATACATAAATCGGTGGTGGTAGTCAAAGTCATTTTTAACTGTACTGCAGTCGATTGGTGAAGATGACAGGAACATGTGTTGGGGTTGAAATCCATACAACCAGTATACTGATTTTTACCTAAACATAGTGTGTAATTCACATATAAACAATAGGCTAAATGTAGGCTATTTTTGCTATGGCAATGAGGAGTTTCAGGATCTTTCCTCCACGGCCCTTTCCCCCACGCGTTTCCATGGCAATTCCATTGTTTTGGCCGAGTTCGATTGGCCTCAAGGGATGTAGCTCAGTTGGTAGAGCATGGCGTTTGCAACGCCAGGGTTGTTCGTTCGATTCCCGCCGGGGGCCAGTATGAAAAAATAAAAATAAAAATTAATGTATGCACTCACTAACTGTAAGTCGCTCTGGATAAGAGCGTCTGCTAAATGACTAAAATGTCAATGTAATACTGCATCTATCGGGATTCAAACTGAATTATGTGGTGTCAGACCGGTTCTCTGTGATGTCATACTAGTGATCTGTGGTGCTTTCAAGACAACTCGGAACCTCTGAGTTCAAATGTACATACTTTTTTTGCGTGAGTGCTTCCTGTTGGTCAAGTTTTTAAGAGTTTCTGAGTTCCAAGTTGTCTTGACCGCGGCAATTCTGGTTCTCTGTAATGTCACACTGGTACTCAGTGATGTCATTTTGGAATTCCTTGATGTCATACTGGTTCCCTATGATGTCATACTGGTCCTATGTGATGTCATATTGGTTCTCGGTGGTACAACAGAGGCTTTATGTAATGTCATGCTGTTTCTTGTAGGTTTAAACGTTAGACAAACATTATGGTGGCTTGGCCTGTTATTAGTGAACATTCAAATTAGATTTTGTGAAGGGCCACACTGTTTTTGATATGGGGTTATAATGGCTTTTTAGGTAGAGGGTGATTTTGTTTGATGTGATACATATTCTGTAGGATGGCAGACTGGTTTTGAGGAAGGGTCTTTACCTTCAGTCCTAGCACCCCAGTCTCACCTGGATCGCCAGGAAGACCAGGCAAGCCCTGTAGGAGAGAGTAAGAATGAGAGACAAGGTGCAAAATAATGGAATAAAATATAGACCAAGGGAGAGAATGAGAAAGAGAAAGGGCCATCCTAGTTGTTGAAGCTCAGCCTCTCACCTCAACTACACAACAGTTCCACTCTCCAGTTCTGAATAATAAAGAGATCGCCATCTACTGTCCATAATCAATATAGAAAAATGTTACATTGCTTGTGCCATGTCTCAGAATTTAGACCAGAGAATAGAAACAGATCAGCGCAAAACAATGAAACAAAGAGATACATTACATCTGTGATATCCTCTGGATGCCTTTTACTTACCTGGGCTCCAGAGAAACCAGAAGCACCGTCCTCCCCCATCAGGCCCGGAGTCACCCTGTAGAGATGGCAAAGGTCAATACAGCTCTTGAGTCAAGTTCAATAGTGTAATGTTGACGCCAGAATTTGTGAGTTACAAACATTACAGGGAGATACTGTATGTCTTTTTGAGGTTGTGGCAAGCGTGTTTGCTGTGGGATTGGGCAACCTGGGTTCAAGCCTCGCTTAGGGGAGTTGGATAGTGTCTAAGGCTGCTTTGGGAATTTTGTGTGAGCTCTTTTTATTTTACATGTTTTACTTCCTCACCTCAGGCCCTGTGTCTCCGCCTCTTCCTAGAACTCCTTTGAATCCTTTGTACCCTGAACACAGGAACCATATCAACAGCATTCCTCCAATAGGGATATGTGCAATGATTCATTAATTAAGCACAATGGAGGGTGTAATTTGGCATGCACTATGGATTTGATGAAGTGATTATACAGCGATTAACACTCACCTCCCGTTCCTGAGCCCCAGGGAAGCCATCTTTACCTTTGCAGTCCTCTGGCTCCCTAGATGGACGGATGGACAGACAGAAACACACCGACACAGAGACAGACAGACACACACAGACATATATTTTGTTTAGTCCAGAAAACAGAAGGATACCACAGGATGGTGGTGGATGGGGTGAGTTACCCCCATACAATGCAAATCACTTAAAGGCCTAGTGAACGCTATATAAATGCCATTTAATCAGCATTAATCAGCAAAGTAAATGGATGTTTGCTGTTTATAAGGTTCTAAATGACATTTGCATGGCGTTGAGTGTTAGGTTAGAGCCTTCGTCCTACCTTGGGCCCTGCAAACCCAGCGAACCCTGGCTCTCCTGGCTCACAGTTACAGTCGGTTGGCCCCTCCTCCCCCAGAGAAGCCTCCCCCACCACCAGGGGCCTGGAGCGACTCTTCGTAGTAGGGGCTCCTGCTCGTATGGCACCTGCAGTTATAACATGATATCACATTACATGACAGAACACAATGTTACATGACATGCCATTACCAAACATTACACATAACATACTTTGCCCCCTTGACTTCCCCTCACCTGTGTAGTGGTGGTGTAGGGGTAGGAGTCCTCTGTGATCATGCTCACGCTGGTGGGGGCTGGTGCATAGGGGTCATATCCAGATGAGGGTTTGCTCCTCATAGCTGTGAGTGGGCTCCGGTGGGTATTCCTCTGCCAACGAGGAATGGGGAGCAGTTTAAGTGAGGCAAGTGAGAGGGAAATGTTTGCATTCTACAGGTTAGTTCATGTCAAAGGTAGCAACATACTATAGAGTTTGTACTGTAGTAGTAGATGGTATCTGACTATACACTGAGTGTACAAAACATTAAGAACACCAGCTCTTTCCATGACATAGACTGACCAGGTGAAAGCTATGATCCCTTATTGATGTCTTGTTAAATCCACTTCAATCAGTGTAGATGAAGGGGAGGAGACAGGTTAAATAATGATTTTTAAGCCTGGAGACAATTGAGACATGGATTGTGTATGTGTGCTATTCAGAGGGTGAATGGGCAAGACAAAATATTTAAGTGCCTTTGAATGGGGTATGGTAGAAGCTGCCAGGCGCACCGGTTTGTGTCAAGAACTGCAAACGCTGCTGGGTTTTTCAAGTTCAACAGTTTCCCGTGTGTATCAAGAATGGTCCACCACACAAAGGACATCCCGCTCAACTTGACACAACTGTGGGAAGCATTGAGTCAACATGGGCCAGCATCCTTGTGGAACGCTTTCGACACCTTGTAGAGTATGACCCAACGAATTTAGGCTGTTCTGAGGGCAAAAGGGTGTGCACACTCAATATTAGGAAGTTGTTCCTTATGTTTTGTACACTTTGTGTATATTTTTGGTTCCAGGCAGGTATTAAAATACTTTATCATCTGAACCATACCTCAGTCGATTTCCACCCAATGATGTATAAACCCTGGATTGCTGATGCTATCTATTGGCTATTGAGAGGCTTTGAAGCCAAAGGTCGGCCATAATGGCCTCGCCAGTAGAGCAGTCCTCCATAGGAATGAATGGAATTCTACAGTATTTCAATTAAAAGTTTCAAGGACAAAATTATTTTGTGTTGTAGTGGGGACAGTAACATTAGTAATGTAAAATAATTATATTTGTGAAGAAAATGTTTTTATATATTTTTCATTTTGTACTTTTGTTTAGCTCACATAATATAATTTAAAAGTATGCATTAAAGTGTCTGTAATATAATAAATGTCTTAAAAACGAATGTAGCTTCCAAAATATTGTGCCAAGATGGAGGCATGGTGAGCTTCAACACAATGCCCCCTATCAGTCACTTTGCCATAATAAGAGGGTTTTCACATTATTCTTGAAAAATGGTTTGGTGATGCATATAAGTCATTTGGAGGGAGGCATAGAGGGGTGATGAAGGCTTAGACCAAACTCTGGCTTTTGACCAGATGGGAGGGAACTATGTTGTAGTTATTACCTGGAGTGTGGGTATCCCTGAATGCTCATAGTTGTCGACCAAGGAGCCCTCATAGGTGTAGTTCATCACCTAATAGGACACAAAACAATAATTGAACAAACCTGAAACCTCCCCAGTAAAATGATAGTCTGTTTAGCAAAAACAAAATAGTCCGTTATTAGATAGATAGACCAATGTAATGTTTGTACACAATTTTCAAAAATGTTTAAGTTGTGGTCACATGAGAATATAGGTCTATACATTTTAACCTCAATCTAGGTCAACTGGAATAAAATAAGACACAGCCTACTGTATTAGCTTACCTCTAGAAATGTAGATAATTAGCAAACATCAAACAGTATTGGCGAGAAGGCTAATGGTGCGAACAAGGCATGTGCAGGCAGCTCACCTGAGTGGTAACCAGAGTACTTGCGTCCTGTGCGGCGAGGGGGATGCACAATAGGAGTAACAGCAGCCACAGAAAACGGACTTCTGTAGAAAAGGCGGGAAAACAAAGCAGGTTAAAACGACCATGTAGGCTTTAGCCTATTT
>NW_025535553.1:0-92552 GCF_020615455.1 Coregonus clupeaformis
GTATTTGTCATTTTACATTAAAGATTAGGTTACATGTACTATGAACAAAAGCTTTTTCTCTTGAATAAAAAAAAAAGATAGTGAGCAATGATTTACTATATTAACAGTGCCTTTACTATTGTCCTCTGTCACGATCGTCAGGGAGAGAAGTAGACCAATGCGCAGCGTGATGAATGAACATGTTACTTTATTATATTAAAGCACGAACAAAAACAATAAACGACTCGTGAAGTCCACGGTGACAATGACCGAACACGGAACAAGAACCCACAAACACAAAAGGAAAACAGACAGTATAAATATGGCTCCCAATCAGAGACAACCAGCCAACAGCTGACACTCGTTGCCTCTGATTGGGAGTCACTCAGGCCAACATAGAAAAACACAACCTAGAACACCCAACATAGAAACAGAACACATAGAATGAACACACCCTGGCTCAACATATAGAGTCCCAGAGCCAGGGTGTGACAGTACTCCCTAAAAGGCGCGGACTGCGACCGCGCTCTCAATAAGAGCAAAACAGGGGAGGGCTGGGTGGGCATACCTCTCGGCGGCGGTTCTGGCTCCGGCCTGCCCACCACCCTCCAATAATCCCCCCATAGCGCCCCTGGTCCGGTCTGGCCCCGCTGGCTGGAGCTGACCTGAACGTAGCAGGAACGGCTAGCTTCAGCTCCGTTGTGGAGCAGTTGAGCGGTACCTGATTTGGCACCGATGACCCAGGCACGGGTTGTGCCGGACTGACGACGCGCACCCCTGGCTTGGTGCGTGAGGCAGGAACGGACCGGACCGGGCTGACGATGCGCACCCCTGGCTTGGTGCGTGGAGCAGCAACGGGCCGGACCGGGGCTGACGATACGCACCCCTGGCTTGGTGCGTGGAGCCGGAACGGGCCTCACCGGACTGACGACTCGCACCCCTGGCTTGGTGCGTGGAGCAGCAACGGGCCTTACCAGGTGACGACTCGCACCCCCTGGCTTGGTGCGAGTAGCAGGAACGTTCTGGACCAGGCTGACGACTCGCACCCCTGGCTTGGTGCGAGTGGCAGGAACAGGCCGGGCCGGGCTGGCGACTCAAACCCCTGGCTTGGTGCGAGTGGCAGGAACAGGCCGGGCCGGGCTGGCGACGCCGCACCGTAGGCTTGAGTGCGAGTGGCAGGAACAGGCCGGGCCGGGCTGGCGACGCACACCGTAGGCTTGGTGCGTGGAGCAGGGACAGGCCGGGCTGGGCTGGCGACGCACCCCGTAGGCTTGGTGCGTGGAGCAGGGACAGGCCGGGCTGGGCTGGCGACGCACACCGTAGGCTTGGTGCGTGGAGCAGGGACAGGCCGGACCTGGCTGGCGATGCACACCGTAGGCTTGGTGCGTGGAGCAGGGACAGGCCGGACCTGGCTGGCGACGCACACCGTAGGCTTGGTGCGAGAGGCAGGAACAGGCCGGACCGGGCTGGCGACGCGCACCGTCCATTTGGTGCGAGGGGCCGTAACAGGCCGGACCGTACTGGGGACACACACCACTGGCTCTACCCCGGGATCTGGAACGGGCCGGACCGGACTGGTAACACATCCCAGTACCTCTCGCCGTGCCTCTAAACCTTCCTTCCCTTCCTTTACCAGTGACCCCCGTAACCTGGTGGCCTTTCGAATACGCCCCTTTTCTGCCTCCGTCAGCCCCGTCGTCCATGCCCTGTGCCCCCCCCCCTAAAAATTATTTGGGGTTGCCTCTCGACCGTCCGACGACGACCCTGATCACGCCGTTGCTCCTCTCTCCGTCGCCGCTCTACAGTCTCACCCCATGGCCGGCGATCCATCCCGGCCAGAATTTCCTCCCAGGTCCAGTACCCCTGTCCGTCCAAAATCTGCTCCCACGTCCAGGCTGCCTGCTCCTGGACACGCTGCTTGGTCCTGGTATGGTGGGTTCTTCTGTCACGATCGTCAGGGAGAGAAGTAGACCAATGCGCAGCGTGATGAATGAACATGTTACTTTATTATATTAAAGCACGAACAAAAACAATAAACGACTCGTGAAGTCCACGGTGACAATGACCGAACACGGAACAAGAACCCACAAACACAAAAGGAAAACAGACAGTATAAATATGGCTCCCAATCAGATACAACCAGCCAACAGCTGACACTCGTTGCCTCTGATTGGGAGTCACTCAGGCCAACATAGAAAAACACAACCTAGAACACCCAACATAGAAACAGAACACATAGAATGAACACACCCTGGCTCAACATATAGAGTCCCAGAGCCAGGGTGTGACATCCTCAAGATTACACAATTTACTAAGATCGATAGATACACAAGGCATTGCATGATGTGCGTCTCAAAACATATTTTCCATTATATTGGCCTGAATCCTCAACCGGAAGGCCTTTCTCTGGCTGGGTTTGTAAGGGGAATTCAAAGGGAAGTCAAATAAAGACAAAATGTATGAATAACTGGTAATTGTAGCTCAAACAAGCAATGGACAAGGCATTTATGTCTGTAGATAAGCAATGTGATAACAAATTATCTGTAATGTGAGCTATACCAGAATGTTTAGTGGTTTTCAGACATCAAAGTTATACTATACATGTTAATGTAATGTCAGTGTTAGAGAAAATGAAGAATTCTGCATTTGCAAATGCTATGAAATGGCATTGAACTAACAAGCACGGCTTCCAGCTTTTCTTTGCCTGCCGTCAAATAACCCAAAAAATAATTTGAGGGATTTTCCTTCCATGGTATAAAACTCCCATGATATAAAATGTTGTAATTATAAAATAATTATATTTGTTATGGTAGAAAATGTAAATTAAGATCTCCTTACCTCAAATCCCCCATATCCTAAATCCATTCAATTTACTCCATTCCATCCATGATTCATCCCACTCTCTTAGTCATTCATCAAGTCCGTGTTTCTATTTCAAATCAAATCAAATCAAATCAAATTGTATTGGCCACATGCGCCGAATACAACAGGTGCAGACATTACAGTGAAATGCTTACTTACAGCCCTTAACCAACAGTGCATTTATTTTAAACAAAAAAGTAAAAATAAAACAACAACAAAAAAAGTGTTGAGAAAAAAAGAGCAGAAGTAAAATAAAATAACAGTAGTGAGTAATCACTGTCCTGATATCCAGAAGGTCTTTTTGGTTATAAGAGACGATGGCAGAAACATTATGTACAAAATAAATTACAAATAACGCGGAAAAACACACATAATAGTACAATTGGTTAGAGGGCTGTAAAACGGCAGTCATCTTCTCCGGCGCTGTTCTGTGTCGACCCTTGATTACTGATGATGAATATGTCCTGGCCTGGAATGTCTGCTCCTGTATAAACCTACTGCACGTACTGGATGATTTGGTGTATGACTGGCCTTGGGATTATGTCTCTGTTGAGATATTCAGGATTATCACTGAGCCTCTATTTCAATATGGGTTCCATCACATGCAGCTCATCTATGGACTGACTGACCACTGACTAGCACTACTGACCCAGTCTCAGCCGTCTGGCTAGCAGAGTTCAGTCACAATCCTCTTGAAAGTGAGTAGCTAACTTCTCTGGACAGCTCTGGTCCTGTCACCTCATCACCTGTCTGGCTGCACATATATTCATACCTAACCTTATGTACAGTCTATGATTCATACAGCCTTGGCTATCTTGGAGAGCTCAGTCACAGCCGGATGGAGAGTAGGCTAACATCTCTGGACGGCTCTTGCCCCAACGCCTTGTCACCTGTCAAGCCTCACGTGTAGGCCTACTCATACAGGCCATCTGTCCAACAGAGGTCGTATGTATCCCATTAGAGAGTAACTTCCCTGGACATCTCTGGCCCAACCCGTCATCCAGTCACTGTCTGTCTGGCTACACATGTATTCATGCCTTATGTACGGCCTATGATTCATACAGCCTATCTCACCAGCAGAGGTAATTGAGTGGAGAGTAGGCTAACTGCTCTGGACAGTTCAGCCCTGTCACCTGTCTGTCTGGCCTCACATGTATTCATACCTTATATACCAGTACGGTCTATGATTCATAGAGCCTGTGTGGCTAAAGTAGCATAGGTCGCACAGTAGGCTACACGTACAGTGGGGAAAAAAAGTATTTAGTCAGCCACCAATTGTGCAAGTTCTCCCACTTAAAAAGATGAGAGAGGCCTGTAATTTTCATCATAGGTACACGTCAACTATGACAGACAAATTGAGAAAAATAAATCCAGAAAATCACATTGTAGGATTTTTATTGAATTTATTTGCAAATTATGGTGGAAAATAAGTATTTGGTCACCTACAAACAAGCAAGATTTCTGGCTCTCACAGACCTGTAACTTCTTCTTTAAGAGGCTCCTCTGTCCTCCACTCGTTACCTGTATTAATGGCACCTGTTTGAACTTGTTTTCAGTATAAAAGACACCTGTCCACAACCTCAAACAGTCACACTTCAAACTCCACAATTGCCAAGACCAAAGAGCTGTCAAAGGACACCAGAAACAAAATTGTAGACCTGCACCAGGCTGGGAAGACTGAATCTGCGATAGGTAAGCAGCTTGGTTTGAAGAAATCAACTGTGGGAGCAATTATTAGGAAATGGAAGACATACAAGACCACTGATAATCTCCCTCGATCTGGGGCTCCACGCAAGATCTCACCCCGTGAGGTCAAAATGATCACAAGAACGGTGAGCAAAAATCCCAGAACCACACGGGGGGACCTAGTGAATGACCTGCAGAGAGCTGGGACCAAAGTAACAAAGCCTACCATCAGTAACACACTACGCCGCCAGAGACTCAAATCCTGCAGTGCCAGACGTGTCCCCCTGCTTAAGCCAGTACATGTCCAGGCCCGTCTGAAGTTTGCTAGAGTGCATTTGGATGATCCAGAAGAGGATTGGGAGAATGTCTCATATGGTCAGATGAAACCAAAATAGAACTTTTTGGTAAAAACTCAACTCGTCGTGTTTGGAGGACAAAGAATGCTGAGTTGCATCCAAAGAACACCATACCTACTGTGAAGCATGGGGGTGGAAACATCATGCTTTGGGGCTGTTTTTCTGCAAAGGGACCAGGACGACTGATCCGTGTAAAGGAAAGAATGAATGGGGCCATGTATCGTGAGATTTTGAGTGAAAACCTCCTTCCATCAGCAAGGGCATTGAAGATGAAACGTGGCTGGGTCTTTCAGCATGACAATGATCCAAAACACACCGCCCGGGCAACGAAGGAGTGGCTTCGTAAGAAGCATTTCAAGGTCCTGGAGTGGCCTAGCCAGTCTCCAGATCTCAACCCCATAGAAAATCTTTGGAGGGAGTTGAAAGTCCTTGTTGCCCAGCGACAGCCCCAAAACATCACTGCTCTAGAGGAGATCTGCATGGAGGAATGGGCCAAAATACCAGCAACAGTGTGTGAAAACCTTGTGAATACTTACAGAAAACGTTTGACCTGTGTCATTGCCAACAAAGGGTATATAACAAAGTATTGAGAAACTTTTGTTATTGACCAAATACTTATTTTCTACCATCATTTGCAAATAAATTCATAAAAATCCTACAATGTGATTTTCTGGATTTTATCTTCTCATTTTATCTGTCATAGTTGACGTGTACCTATGATTGAAATTACAGGCCTCTCTCATGTTTTTAAGTGGGAGAACTTGCACAATTGGTGGCTGACTAAATACTTTTTTCCCCCACTGTATCCCATTGGAGAGTAACTTCTCTGGACAGCTCTGGCCCTCTCACCTGTCTGGTCACACGTGTATTCATGCCTTATATACAGTATGATTCATACAGACTTTCTGACCAATGTAGCAGACATCACACATACAGTATATACCTCTCCATATACCAGTGGTGAGTAAGCTAACATCTAGGCGGGCTCGTAGTAAAGTTTAGAATGTTTGGAATGCCTGGTTTTGATGGGGTAATCGGGTCTAGTAAAAAGGTAGGGGATAACCTTATCAAACTAGTTGATTGTGAAACATTTATATAAAAATCCCAATGATAAAGCCTTGCATTCCTACTTTTGTCTGTCTCTCGCTGTCTGTCTCTTACATTGACTATATGCACACACACTGGACTCTACCCACACACTCACACATACTTACACTGATACAACAACACACACACATACACACACACACACTACATACACCCACACACATAACATGTGCACACATGCATACACAAGCCACACACACACAACATTTCACACTCATTACAACATACGCTGCTGCTACTGCTCCACATACGATGTTGCTACAGCTCAGTCTATTATCTATCATGTTGCCTAGTCAATTTAACCATACCTACAGTGCATTCGGAAAGTATTCAGACCCCTTGACTTTTTCCACATTTTGTTTCGTTACAGCCTCATTCTAAAATTGAATAAATCGTTTTTTCCCCTCATCAATCTACACATGCAAATATATTACAAATAAAAACTGATATCACATTTAGACCATTTACTCAGTACTTTGTTGAAGCACCTTTGGCAGCGATTACAGCATCGAGTCTTCTTGGGTATGACGCTACAAGCTTGGCACACCTGTATTTAGGGATTTTCTCCCATTCTTCTCCGCAGATCCTCTCAAGATCTGTCAGGTTGGATGGGGAGCGTCGCTGCACAGCTATTTTCAGGTCTCTCCAGAGATGTTCGATCGGGTTCAAGTCCAGGCTCTGGCTGGGCTACTCAAGGACATTCAGAGACTTGTCCCGAAGCCACTCCTATGTTGTCTTGGCTGTGTGCTTATGGTCGTTGTCCTGTTGGTAGGTGAACCTTCGCCCCAGTCTGAGGTTCTAAGCGCTCTAGGCAGGTTTTCATCAAGGATCTCTCTCTACTTTGTTCAGTTTATTTTCCCTCGATCCTGACTAGTCTCCCAGTCCCTGCCGCTGAAAAACATCCCCACAGCATGATGCTGCCACCACCATGCTTCACCGTAGGGATCGTTCCAGGTTTTCTCCAGATGTGACGCTTGGCATTCAGGTCAAAGAGTTCAATGTTGGTTTCATCAGACCAGAGAATCTTGTTTCTCATGGTCTGAGAGTCCTTCAGGTGCCTTTTGGCAAACTCCAAGCGGGCTGTGCCTTTTACTGAGGAGTGGGTTCCGTCTGGCCACTCTACCATAAAGGCCTGATTGTTGGAGTGCTGCAGAGATCATTGTCCTTCTGGAAGGTTCTCCCATCTCCACAGAGGAACTCTGGAGCTCTGTCAGAGTGACCATCGGGTTCTTGGTCACCTCCCTCACCAAGGCCCTTCTCCCCCGATTGCTCAGTTTGGCTGGGCGGCCAGCTCTAGGAAGAGTCTTGGTGGTTCCAAACTTCTTCCATTTAAGAATGATGGAGGCCACTGTGTTCTTGGGGACCTTCAATGCTAAAACATGATTTCCCCAGATCTGTGCCTTGACACAATCCTGTCTCGGAGCTCTACGGACAATTCCTTCGACCTCATGGCTTGGTTTTTGCTCTGACATGCACTGTCAACCGTGGGACCTTATATGGACAGGTGTGTGCCTTTCCAAATTATGTCCAATCAATTGAATTCACCACAGCTGGACTCCAATCAAGTTGTAGAAACATCTCAAGGATCATCAACAGCCCAGCTGCGAATTGGTAGGCCACACAAGCTCACAGAACGGGACCGCCAAGTGCTGAAGCGCGTAAAAATCGTCTGTACTCGGTTGCAACACTCACTATCGACTTCAAAACTGCCTCTGGAAGCAAATTTAGCACAATAACTGTTCGTCGGGAGCTTCATGAAATGGGTTTCCATGGCCGAGCAGCCGCACACAAGCCTAAGATCACCATGCACAATGCCAAGCGTCGGCTGGAGTGGTGTAAAGCTCACCACCATTGGACTCTGGAGCAGTGGACACGCGTTCTCTGGAGTGATGAATCACGCTTGACCATCTGGCAGTCCGATGGACTAATCTGGGTTTGGCTACCTGCCCGAACAGTACCTGCCCGAATGCATAGTCCCAACTGTAAAGTTTAGTGGAGGAGGAATAATGGTCTGGGGCTTTTTTTCATGGTTCAGGCTAGGCCCCTTAGTTCCAGTGAATGCAAATCTTAATGCTACAGCATACAATGAAATTCTAGACGATTCTGTGCTTCCAACTTTTTGGCAATAGTTTGCAGAAGGCCCTTTCCTGTTTCACCATGACAATGCCCCCGTGCACAAAGTGAGGTCCATACAGAAATAGTTTGTCGAGATCTGTGTGGAAGAACTTGACTGGCCTGCACAGATCCCTGACCTCAACCCCATCGAACACCTGTGGGATGAATTGGAACGCCGACTGCGTGCCAGGCCTAATCGCTCAACATCAGTGCACGACCTCACTAATGCTCTTGTGGCTGAATGGAAGCAAGTCCCCGCAGCAATTTCATTTTTTATTTTTTCTATTTTACCTTTATTTAACTAGGCAAGTCAGTTAAGAACAAATTCTTATTTACAATGACGTTCTACACTGGCCAAACCCGGACAACGCTGGGCCAATTGTGGAAAGCCTTCCCAGAAGAGTGGAGGCTGTTATAGCAGCAAAGGGGGGGACCAACTCAATATTACAGTTTTTCTCCATTGGTTTGGCTCATTTCTTGAAACAGAAATTACATTCTCAAAACTCTAAGATCATTTGGCAAAACAGTCTTACAGTTCAGCACAACACTATAGCTCACTTGCAAAAGCTCATATCTCTCCTAAAACTGTTCACTCATGCTTCAAAACTAAATTCCTTTCCCATATAAGGAGTCAGTGCCACGAAAATGGCAAAGATCCTTCTCAATTGCTTTGGCTCATTTCTTGAAACAGACCGGACGTTCTCAACACTCTTGGTGCTTTAGCCAAAATAACGTGGATGGTTCGGCACAACACCATGGTTCACCTGCAAAAGCTCATACCTCTCCCAAAACAGTTCACGCATGTGTCAAAACTAAATTTCCTTCTCATTTAAACAGTCAGTGCCCCCAAAATGCTTCGTCCCTTTGGCATTGTGTAAGCACTGCAAGTCAAAATGTTTAGATGTTTTGTCACTATGGCAGAGGACCATTGAAATATCCCTCATGTCCACCTTTCAGTCTTAGCCCAGTCCTTCATTGACAATGGTTACTGTACTGTTTTTTGTCTAGCTAACAGAATACAATTGTGTATAAAACTGAAAAAAATAAATAGGATTTTAGGGTAAGAGTAGCCTCCAAGGTTTGACATCACACATTGCACTCATACTGCCAAGGAAATTGTAACCATTATCATTCACACACATAAAGTAACTTCCATACATCAGAGTAAAAAGAAAATGTATACAGCATAATATACTGTAATATAAACACACAAACAAAAAACAATGAAAATTATATGCAGCCTACAGTGCTGTAAATAAAGCTGGAGTTTCACAACTAACAGTTCTTCACTGGTCGCTGTCCTCACCCTCCTGGCCATCCACACGCTGCTGTCTGTCTGGCCACAGATTCTCGTCCACATCACAGCGTATATTCTCCCCTTGCGATGCAACGAGGGAAGAAACGGCGTGCATGTCGCAACCATCCCCTACACTGATCTCCTGTAATATCCTCACACGCAGCGTCCATTGCATGGAGCAGGGACCTCTGATCTTGAGCCCGATGCTCATACACTCTCCACCTCCAAGCGGAGAAATACTCCTCAATAGGATTGAGGAAAGGAGAGTAAGGTGGTAGGAACACCATGACCATCCTTGGATGAGTAGTGAACCAGGCCCTGATGAGCGGGCCACGGTGGAAATTCACATTGTCCCATACAATGACATATTGTGGTAGGTGAGGCCCTACGAGACCGCTCTCATTTTCAGGGATCAAATCAACATGAAGGCGGTCCAAGAAGATGAGGAGCTTCTGTGTATTGTATGGGCCAAGACTGGGGATGTGAGTGGCCACACCATTCTCCGATATGGCAGCACACATAGTTATATTGCCCCCTCGCTGGCCTGGGACATCCACCATGGCCCGGTGGCCAATATTACGGCCACGTCTTCGGCCCTTGGCCAGGTTGAAGCCAGCTTCATCCACAAACACGAGGATGTGATGGGTCTCGTTTCCTTCCAATGCCATTATTCTCTACAATAGCGTAAAAAAGAAAACATCAAATCAGTCATACAGAAGAGTCATACACTACAGTTACAGACAATTACATAGGAATGTTCTATGTTCTCCACAAGTTCAATATACTACTGGCCACTACTCCAGTGGTTCCAAACCTGGGTACATGTACCCCTATGCAGAGGTACTACAGGGGGTATTTGACAGAAAGGGGAGGGGGGAAATCATCAATGACTAGACTTACTGAAATGTTACAGTAAAACCCACAGTATTAGATAGATTTACATGGGAGGCACTAATTGCAGCTCTTTGACCCCTTTTCTTATTGTATGTTAGATTCTTCAAAATAAGGATTATAATGATAATTGCATCATACAGTAAGCTGCAGTTTTTAGGCGAAATGTTGAAGTCAGATAAATCAAATACTTCCATACCTGGATTACCTGGATACACAAATCAGGTAAAGTGGGTACTGAAGCCAAAAAAGTTTGGGAACCACTGCTTAATTGTAAAAATGTTATAATGATGGACAACCAGTAACTGACTTACATGTACATACTGGTACCGCAGCTCTTTCACTCTATCAGAGTTCCTCTCAAATGGTACCCTGTAAATTTGCTTCATTGTCATCTGATGCTTCTTCAATATCCGGTCTATTGTGGAGATGCTTATAGAGTTGACATTTTGGAATATGGCATTGTCTTGTAGGATTGCAGCGCGGATCTGTCTCAATGTGATGGCATTATTTGCCATCACCATGTTACAGATCTCTTGTTCTTGTTGTTCATTGAGAAGTTTTCCTCTGCCACCTGTGCAAGGTTGTCGTCCAATCCTAGATATAGAAGTCAAAGGACAACACTCCATTCGTAATGTATACCTTATGTATTCCTTACAGAATGAGTTACCTATGTAATTGTATTGTTGTTTTACTTACAGTAACTTTACCACAATTCTAATGCATCACTGCACAGTGACTGGAATACTACTGTAAACTGTATCATCAATACTGTAGAAAATAAACTATTCCATAGTTTATTTTCTCCAATGTTTTTCTTGTCATTTTTAGTATCATAACATCCCATTGAGGTAAGATATTACTGTAGGCCTATCACACACACACACTAAATGAATAGGTAAATATGTAAATAAATATATTTCTTGCTCTATGCACAGTGTCCTGTCCTATACAACATATAATTCCATCATTGACTGACTACATACCTGTTTTCCCTGCGAAAGGTTTGGATGATGGAGGAGACTGTTGAGCGAGGCACATTAGGCTGCACTCGGCGACCTGCCTCCGCCATTGTGAGGCCATGGTTGATGACATGGTCTATAATTGTGGCCCGAATTTCATCCGGGACAGCATGGTGTCTTCGTGCTCCTCGGCCTCTTCCCCCTATTCCACCACCACGCACCCTTACTCCTCCTCCTCCTCCTCTTCTTCTTCTTCCTCTTCCTCGAGCAGGCAGTTGCCCTTGTTCATTTACTTGGCCAGGTGCCTCCATGTTCAGAAATTGTACTGGTCCTGCATGGTCAAGCTCTTTACATACATGTTTGGCAGCATTCACAGTCATGGACAGCACCTGTCAGGTAACTAAACATACTGTTTGATTGGTCATCTGAGATGTGTGAAACTCCTCCTTCGTTAGTCAAGTTCTAGTTTCACCTGACTGTCAATTGCTGTAATAAATTTATCAAATGTTCCAAGGGATTCATATATGGTATTCATGGTATTATGTTCTTGACTAATTTTGACAATTGAACAGACTATTGTGCATGTGATGACTTATACAATGAAATGACGCTGACACGTTTTGGAGCCGAACAACCATTAGACTGAGAATCAACAATCAGTTTAGATCAACAAGATCTATTCACTTGGAAATTGTGCTAAATGTAGGCTACCTGTACTTAATCATTTGCAAAGATGTACTGAGACATTGAGACATGTACTTAGACATTTGCAATTTGATGAAATGAATGAGAAATTCAATTCTGTTGTGAACAATTGCCAAGTGGTTTGGAGGTTTGTCCATGTAGTTTTGAGAATGTAATTTCTGTTTCAAGAAATGAGCCAAACCAATGGAGAAAAACTGTAATGCCCATGATTTTGGAATGAGATTTTCTCTCCAACTTCGTGATATCCAATTGGTAGTTACAGTCTTGTCCCATCGCTGCAACTCCCGTACGGACTCGGGAGAGGCGAAGTTTGAGAGACATGCGTCCTCCGAAACACTGGAAATTGTATTTAGTATATAATGTGTATATGTGTGTGTGTATAGATAGATAGATAGATAGATAGATAGATAGATAGATAGATAGATAGATAGATAGATAGATAGATAGATAGATAGATAGATAGATAGATAGATAGATAGATAGATAGATAGATAGATAGATAGAGTAGAAAGATAGTGCCCTCTGTAATTATTGGGACAGTGAAGCATTTTTCTTATTTTTGCGCTATACTCAAACAATGACTATGAGGTTAAAGTGCAGACTGGCAGCTTTAATATGAGGGTATTTTCATCCATTTTGGGTGAACCGTTTAGAAATAGTCCCCCCCATTTTAGGGGAGCAAAAGTATTGGGACAAATTCACTTACTGTATGTGTATTAAAGTTGTGAAAAGTTTAGCATTTGGTCCCATATTTCTAGCACACAATGATTACATCAAGCTTGTGTTTCAGATTATTTTGTGCCCAATAGAAATTAATTGCAAACAATGTATTGTATCATTTTGGAGTCACTTTTATTGTAAATACGAATATAATATGTTTTCGAAACTCTTCTACATTAATGTGGATGCTACCATGATTACGGATAATCCTGAATGAATCGTGAATAATGATG
This sequence comes from Coregonus clupeaformis, assembly GCF_020615455.1. NCBI lineage: Eukaryota > Metazoa > Chordata > Actinopteri > Salmoniformes > Salmonidae > Coregonus > Coregonus clupeaformis. The sequence continues at coordinate 12,914 of NW_025535553.1, forward strand.
AGTGAGAAAGTTATAGACACACACATATCATACCCCCAAGACATGCTAATCTCTCACCATTACAATAACAGGGGAGGTTAGCATTTATGGGGGGGGGGTATGATATTTCTTCATCTGTAACTTTCTCACTCGTCATTATTCACCATTCATTCAGGATTATCTGTAATCATGGTAGCATCCACATGACTGTAGAAGTGTTTAAAAACATATTATTTTCTTATTTACAATAAAAGTGACTCCAAAATGATAGAATACATTATTTGCCATTAATTTCTATTGGGCACAAAATAATATTTTAGAGACCCAGTCCGTAATATAGTACACTTATCATAGTTGGGTTTTAATCCAGATAAACTGGAGAAATTATCCAGGTCCTCAATAATACCGTTCAGGGTTGAAGATTGTGGACTCAAGAAAGAACTTTAATCATATTATTATATAATGAATATGAATTCGGAGGACATAAATTATTAAATATTAAAGCATTAGACCTATCACTAAAAGCTTCAGTCACACAAAAGTTATACTTAAATCCAAACTGGTTCTCAAGCAAATTAGTAAAATTGTCTCACCCAATGTTCATTTGCAGTTATTTGAAAAGGAAATCATCTCCCAAATATCACTATTTCTAAAAACAAACCATAGAAAGTTGGTTGCAATTTCAATTTAATCCTCCAGAAACGACAGAACAAATAATGCAACAAATAGTGTGGTTAAATTCAAATATACTAATTGACAAAAAACCTTTATTTTTTGACAGAATGTTTAAAAAAGGTATAATCTTCGTAAATGATATCATCGGTAGGACTGGTGGAGTTATGTCGCACATGCAGCTAACAAAAACATATGGAAATGTCTGCTCTACCTAAAATTACAACCAAATAATTGCAGCCTTACCGCAAAAGTGGAAGAGGAAAGTGGAAGGGGGAGAAAGTAAGGAACTTGTCTGTCGGCCTTGCATTAAAGAACATAATTGGTTAAGGAAAACTGTGATAAATAAAAAAGTATATCAGTTTCACTTAAGGAACAAAGGATTGACAGCCGTCCCATATAGATTGCAAAATAGTTGGGAAGAGATCTTTGACGTACCGATCCCATGGCATAGTGTTTATGAACTGACACGCAAAACGACACCGGATTCAAAAATTAGAATCTTTCAATTTAAACTTAAATTGGTATTGATACCTTTAATTTAAAGCAATTATATAAAATTATTGCTACCAATAGAATGTTATTTATATGGGGGATACAATCTTCCCAGCTCTGCAGATTTTGCTGTGAAGAGACAGAATCATTAGATCATTTGTTTTGGTTCTGTCCATTTGTAGCTTGTTTTTGGACACAGGTCCCGGAATGGCTAAAGGATTGCAATATTTACCTGGAGCTAACCTTGCAGATAGCATTACTGGGTGATCTGAAAAGTCATAGTCAATCGATCAATAATATAATAATACTTTTAGCAAAAATGTTTATTTTTCATTCACAATCTGTAGAAGCAATGAGAATAGAAAGGTTCAGAACTTTTGTAAAACAACACAGTACGGTTGAAATATATATGGCAAATAGAAATCCTATATGGATGGTGTTAAGAGATAGATGGGAGGTATTGAATAGAGTTGAAGGATGGGACTAATAACAAATAACAACAAATAATAACAAAGATAGCTAATAATGTAAGCATACTGTGTCCATAATAAGTATATAGGTTGTATGTTGGGAGCTTTTGGGAAAGAGCACAGTTAGAAAGATATGGCATATAGAAGCAAACCGGATGGACATCATGAAAATGATCGGAGAGGTTGAGAGTAGAAGAAGTTCAGGAGTAAAAAATACATATAAATATATATATAATGGAATTATTGTAAAATTAACTGTGTCCATAAGGTGTAGATAGTAAGTATAGACCAGAAGTAGAGGCCTGGGCATTGTTGTTCACTAATTTACTCCATGTAGGGAAAGGATGGCGGGGTTGAAAAGTATTAAAGGGGAATATATATATAAAAAACATGGGGGATTGGAAGTGATGCAGACAATTACATTGATAGAAGATACAATCTATCTGCAATATTAAGCTGATCCACCCCCAAAAAAAAAAAAAAAGAAGAAAAAGAAAAAGAAAAAAGAAAATATAAAGAACTTGAATCATCGACATACATTGATACCTTTGTTTGTAATCCATTAATTTCTAACCCCTTAATTTGGTCATTGGACCAAATGTGTATAGCTAACAGTTCATTGGTCATAACAAACAAGTATGGTGAACGAAGACAACCCTGTTTTACACCTCTTAACATTTCAAAATTCTCAGAGAAATAACCATTATTTCTAATTGTATATAAAGTAGTGTTATACATTACTTTTATCCATCTTATTTATAAATAAATTCTAGCCGTACTTTATCAAAGGCTTTCTCAAAATATGCTATAAAGATTATGCCTGGTTTCCCTGCATTCTCATAGCATTTGACAATTATTATAAATAATTGAAAGCTAGCTCCAATATATGTTCCTTTTAAGAATCCTGTCTGATCATGATGAATAATATCCAGTAAGATTTTTAAAAAATCTATGAGCAATACATTTAGCCTCCAATTTATTAGTGAGACTGGGTCTTTATACTGTTCCCCCGGCTCCTGCTACAGGAAGAGAGTAATCAAACTTATTTTTGTGTGTCAGACAGTTTACTATTTATGTATGAATAATTAAAACATGCTAGTAGTGGATCTTTCAATAATTCATAAAATGTTTGATATACTGGAATCGAACCCACAACCCTGGCGTTGCAAGAGCCATGCTCTACCAACTGAGCTACAGGAGGCCATCAAGTGAAGTTGGAGGAATTGAAAGGAAAACATTTTCTACAAATATTTTGCTTCTTCATTCAAAATGTCCTTTGAGACAATGTTTTCTCCATCATTTGTAGCTATTTTCTGTAGGTTCTTTTTGGTTGCATTTCTATGCTGAAGGTTCAGTGTGGCTCTAATGTGATACACCTCTGCCTGTAATATTTGATTTTGATTTATAAAGGTGGGGTCAAGTTTACAGTTGAAGCTGCTTCACTCTTAGCTAGCTAGCTGTAAAAAAATCATTAGTGTTATTAGCCTTAGTCTAAATAGACTAAGGCTAATAACACTAATGTTTTTTTTACAGCTAGCTAGCTAAGAGTGAAGCAGCTTCAACTGTAAACTTGACCCCACCAGCTTATCTGCCTCGATGGATTTCAGAAATTGGCTTCGCTAAAGCACCCAAAGAAAGGAGAAAGAGAAGCAGAGTGTTGAGCAGCAGCAGCATCAAAACACTGAGGCCGCCACAATGATGCTGCTGAGCTCTAGCTAGCTCCATGTGCAGAGCCAACCCACCCTTCCACAAGCGTTGCCAGGATAATGCCTCCACAGCCGCCTCCACCTCTGACTGTTCCTGATGGTCTTGGAACAGAGGAGCCAGTCCAGGTTATCCTAGAATCCTACCCTAGCTGCAGGTTTTCTGTCCAAACATTTTCATTTAATAGCAACTGCTTCATAGGAAGAGAGTGGTTGGAATACTCTGTTACTGCAGATGCTGTTATGGTTTTCTTGGTAGACTATTGGTTTCCGTTGCTGTAAATGAAACTGTACGTATTGGAAACTTGTTTATGCTATGCTGGCATTGCTTAATTGATTAGGTGGGTCGAATTTGATTCACAGAAGTGTATTGTGCCATATCACAACGTGTTGCTGAACTCATGAGCGAGTGGCATGATTTTCCATGTTTGAAGCGGGCCTGTATAGGCCTATTTATTTGGCATGACAACTGTACATGGCTCCATCTTACTGTAGTAGGCTGTGTTTTGGTTATTTGGATCTCCATTCAAATCAAATTTTATTTGCCACATGCGCCGAATACAACAGGTGTAGACATTACAGTGAAATGATTACTTACAAGCCCTTAACCAACAATGCCTTTTTTCCCTTCTTTTTTGAAGTGTTAAGTAAAAAAAAATAAAAGCAAATAACTAAAGAGCAGGAGTAAAATAAAATAACAGTAGGGAGGCTATATACGGTGGGGTACCGGTGCAGAGTCAATGTGCGGGGGCACCGGCTAGTCGAGGTAATTGAGGTAATATGTACATGTGGGTAGAATTAAAGTGACTATGCATAAATAATAGAGTAGCAGCAGCGTAAAATAGGGGGGGGCAGTGCAAATAGTCCAGGTAGCAATGAATAGCTGTTCAGGAGTCTTATGGTTCGGGGGTAGAAGCTGTTGAGAAGCTTTTTGGACCTAGACTTGGCACTCCGGTACAGCTTGCCGTGCGGTAGCAGAGAGAACAGTCTATGACTAGGGTGGCTGGAGTCTTTGATAATTTTTAGGACCTTCCTCTGACACCACCTGGTATAGAGGTCCTGGATGGCAGGAAGCTTGGCCCCAGTGATGTACTGGGCCGTACGCATTACCCTCTGTAGTGCCTTGCGGTTGGAGGCCGAGCAGTTGCCATACCAGGTGGTGATGCAACCAGTCAGGATGCTCTCGATGGTGCATCTGTATAACTTTTTGAGGATCTGTCTGAGGACCCATGCCAAATCTTTTCAGTCTCCTGAGGGGGAATAGGCTTTGTCGTGCCCTCTTCACGACTGTCTTGGTGTGTTTGGACCATGATAGTTCGTTGGTGATGTGGACACCAAGGAACTTGAAGCTCTCAACCTGTTCCACTACAGCCCCGTCGATGAGAATGGGGGCGTGCTCAGTCCTCTTTTTTTTCCTGTAGTCCACAATCATCTCCTTTGTCTTGATCACGTTGAGGGAGAGGTTAACCTGGCACCACACGGCCAGGTCTCTGACCTTAATGATGGTGTTGGAGTTGTGCCTGGCCATGCAGTCATGGGTGAACAGGGAGTACAGGAGGGGACTGAGCACGCACCCCTGAGAGGCCCCTGTGTTGAGGATCCGCGTGGCAGTTGTGTTGTTACCTACCCTTACCACCTGGGGGTGGTCCGTCAGGAAGTCCAGGATCCAGTTGCAGAGGGAGGTGTTTAGTCCCAGGATCCTTAGCTTAGTGATGAGCTTTGAGGGCACTATGGTGTTGAACGCTGAGCTGTAGTCAATGAACAGCATTCTCACTTAGGTGTTCCTCTTGTCCAGGTGGGAAAGGGCAGTGTGGAGTGCAATAGAGATTGCATAATCTGTGGATCTGTTGGGGCGGTATGCAAATTGGAGTGGGTCTAGGGTTTCTGGGATAATGTTGTTGATGTGAGCCATGACCAGCCTTTCAAAGCACTTCATGGCTACAGACGTGAGTGCTACGGGTCGGTAGTCATTTAGACAGGTTATCTTAGTGTCCTTGGGCACAGGGACTATGGTGGTCTGCTTGAAATTCACCTTTTGTTTACTGCATTTGTTTACTGTTAATGTAACTAGCCTAAATATAGATTGTGTCATGCCTTTATCGATCTGATATTTTGTTTTCTAGGCCTACTACTTGGTACCACTATTTTGTTCTGTTCGCATTCGCAGTTTTGTCGGTATTCTACACTCTTAGAAAAAAAGGTTCCTTATAGAACCAAAAATAAATATATTGCTTGCTTCGTATATGAGACCCCTAAAAGTTCGATATAGATCCCTTTTATAGGGCTCTTTGATCAGAACCCTAGAGGTTCTTCTTCACTGAACCAAAATGGTTATATATAGAAGCTGGCATAGTGCAATTTATGAAGCATGGCTACTACTATTAAATAGTAATATTTTTAGCTAAGATAATAATTTAATAAGCTATTAAATAATGGACAAAAGAATACCTGCATAGTTTTTAATATATGCACTGGTGGCCAAGGAGGCATCTCTTTGTCTGAATGATGGCCCACGTCAACTCTGGCTGACTTCTTTACAATACAATAGAACTTTGTCCATTACGGTGAACAACAAAAATGTGTCTTCTGCTTCGTCCACAACCCCCCCGAACACAAGACCTCACACATACAGTTGAGACGAGCACAGGTTCAAGCTGCAGTGCAGCACCCCTGGATGGAGAGCATGTTGTGGGGTTAAGGGCCTTGCTCAAGGGCCCAACAGTAGGGGAATGTTTTGAGGACGTGAACCCAGCAGCCCTCCAGTTGTCAGATCAATTCCGCCTATCTTTTTCAGCGCCCTGCCCAGGATTCGAACTGGCCACATTTCGGCCACAGGTCCAACTCCTGCCACAGGTCCAACTCCTTAGCCGCTGGGCTACCTACCGCCAGTACAGCATGAGTTGTTGTGTGACTGGTTCCAGAGAATAAGAAAAAAGGAGCAAAAACATGAGTTAATCTTCAGAAATAATCTGCCAAAATGAATACAAAATGCAATGCAGACATATAATTATTATTATGTAGAAGAACAACTTACATGCAGTTGTCAGCAGCAGCCGAAAGAGTCTCTGATAGTTGGGTTAGTGCCAGACTGAGCAAAACATATATAGGGTGTGAAAAGTCATGTAATGATTGACTAGGCTATTGAATCACCAAGAGTTGTTACACATAATTTATTATAAATCATTTATACATACCCCCTGTCCTGTTCTCAGTCAGCAATACCCTTTCCCTTTCCCTTTCATGAAACATAGTCCCCTCACTTGACTCCACACTGAAATACAGAAATAAAAGTAACAATTAGGTAATTGCTAATGTCTGTAGCTCTATTTGGCATATCCTATAATAAAACATATTGTTTATTTGAAAGAGTTAGCTGGCTAGCTTGTAAAGTGGCAAATTAAAGTAGCCTAGCTTTTTCTGTTTAGCTAGCTAAGTTAGCTAGCTAACTAGCTAGCTATCTAGCTTACAAATGTGCTCAAATTCTAATAAAGTTGTAACTTTATTTATCTAGCCTATAGTTTATCATATGAATTTGTACCTTTATATACTGTATTGAATTAAATAATCAACTTTGATTAAATAATCAACTTTGCTTACCTTAATGCACTGAAAAATAATGTGTTTATTGGTAGGCTACTTGCGAGTTGGTTCAACCACCGTTCTCTTGCGTGGTCATGCTAGAATGGCAGTTGGTTTTTGAATCGGAATGGCATTTACATTTTGAATTGACCAAAAGGATCTATATAGAAGCCCTTTTTCTTTATAAAAAAAGACTATTCTTTTATTTAACACATTATTTCCTCTTGTTTCTAGCTACCATTTAGTTTGCAACAGAACAGGTTTGTATGAACTTTGTTGTTTGCCAATCAGACCTCGGCAAAAACATTTCAAAATATGAATTCGGTCTTCCCCCTGCCATAAAGAGGACACATCAGCTAGCAATTTTTCTGACCAGGCGAAATCATGCGGCAGCAAAATTAATATGGATATAAATGTCAATGCAAAACAGCTGAAAAAATTTAAAAGGGAATGTTAGCTGTCATTTCAGAGTTTGATGTGACTGGGTAAGCTTTTGTAAGCTGTTGTTTTCTAAAATCCCCATTACACTCTGGGGTAGGAATATATATATATATATATATATATATATACAGCTCTGGAAAAAAAGTAAGAGACCACTGCAAAATTATCAGTTTCTCTGGTTTTACTATTTATAGGTATGTGTTTGGGTAAAAATACAATTTTTGTTTTAATCTATAAACTACTGACAACATTCCTCCCAAATTCCAAATAAAAATATTGTCATTTAGAGCATTTCTTTGCAGAAAATGACAACTGGTCAAAATAACAAAAAAGATGCAGTGTTGTCAGAACTCGAATAATGCAAAGAAAATAAGTTCATGTTAATTTTTAAACAACACAATACTATTGTTTTAACTTAGGAAGAGTTCAGAAATCTATATTTGGTGGAATAACCCTGATTTTCAATCACAGCTTTCATGCGTCTTGGCATGCTCTCCACCAGTCTTTCACATTGATGTTGGGTGACTTTATGCCACTCCTGGCGCAAAAATTCAAGCAGCTCGGCTTTGTTTGATGGCTTGTGACCTTCCATCTTCCTCTTGATCACATTCCAGAAGTTTTCAATGGGGTTCAGGTCTGGAGATTGGACTGGCCATGACAGGGTCTTGATCTGGTGGTCCTCCATCCACACCTTGATCGACCTGGCTGTGTGGCATGGCACATTGTCCTGCTGGAAAAACCAATCCTCAGAGTTGGGGAACAATGTCAGAGCAAAAGGAAGCAAGTTTTCTTCCAGGACAACCTTGTACGTGGCTTGATTCATGCGTCCTTCACAAAGACAAATCTGCCCGATTCCAGCCTTGCTGAAGCACCCCCAGATCCTCCACCAAATTTCACAGTGGGTGCGAGACACTGTGGCTTGTAGGCCTCTCCAGGTCTCTGTCTAACCATTAGACGACCAGGTGTTGGGCAAAGCTGAAAATTGGACTCATCAGAGAAGATGACCTTACTCCAGTCCTCTACGGTCCAATCCTTATGGTCTTTTGCAAACCTCAGCCTGGCTCTTCTTTGCTTCTCATTAATGAAGGGCTTTTTTCTAGCTTTGCACGACTTCAGCCCTGCCCCTAGGAGCCTGTTTCGAACTCGCCGTGCCGTGCACTTGACCCCAGCTGCCGTTTGCCATTCTTTTTGTAGGTCATTTGATGTCATCCTATGGTTGTTGAGTGACATTCAAATTAGTTGGCGGTCATCCCGGTCAGTAGAGTCGTTTTCGCCCTCTGCCGGTCTGTAGCTTTGTTGTCCCCAATGTCTGCTGCTTGACCTTGTTCTTATGAACCGCCGTCTTTGAAATTTTAAGGATGGAAGCAACCTGACGCTCACTGTATCCCTCTGCCAGTAAAGTCAGAATTGAACCCTTCTTTTCCTCACTCAAAACTTTCCTTTTCAACTCTTTTGGCATGGTCAATAGTTATTTTTTTATTATTATTACTTTTGAGGTACTATTAGCACTGTTTTGCCATCCAGCTGGTCTTATTGCAAGAGGATAGTGATGACCACAGCAGTGTTTTTTATACTTTTCCTCGTTAAATAAGATTTGGTTCAGGTGATCACCTAATCAGTACCTAATTCAGTAGAATGAGGTGTGCCTATGTTGGAATTCAACAGACACTGGAATGGAATGGCTGTCATACATGTAGAGATGCTGATTTAAGAAAATGTTGCAGTGGTCTCTTAATTTTTTCCACAGCTGTATATATATATATATATATATATATATACACTGTATATACAAAAGTATGTGGACACCCCTTCAAATTAGTGGATTCAGCTATTTCAGCCACACTCGTTGCTGACAGGTGTGTAAAATCGAGCACACAGTCATGCAATCTCCATAGACAAACATTGGCAGTAGAATGGGCTTACTGAAGAGCTCAGTGACTTTCAACGTGACACAGTCATAGGATGCCACCTTTCCAACAAGTCAGTTTCTGCCCTGCTGGAGCTGCCCCGGTCAACTGTAAGTGCTGTTATTATGAAGTGGAAACATCTAAGAGCAACAACAGCTCAGCCATGGTAGGCCACACAAGCTCACAAAACGGGACCGCCAAGTGCTGAAGCACGTAGCCCGTAAAAATCTTCTGTCCTCGGTTGCAACACTCACTATCGAGTTCCAAACTGCCTCTGGAAATAGCGTCAGCATAAGAACTGACTCTGGAGCGGTGGAAACGCGTTCTCTGGAGTGATGAATCACACTTCACCATCTGGCAGTCCGATGGACGAATCTGGGTTTGGTGGATGCCAGGAAAATGCTACCAGCCCCAATGCATAGTGCCAACTGTAAAGTTTGGTGGAGGAGGCATAATGGTCTGGGGCTTTTTTTCATGGTTCAGGCTAGAGCCCTTAGTTCCAGTGAAGGGAAATCTTAACGCCGCAGCATACAATGACATTCTAGACGATTCTGTGCTTCCAACTTTGTGGCAACAGTTTGGGGAAGGCCCTTTCCTGTTTCAGCATGACAATGCCCCCGTGAACAAAGCGAGGTCCAAACAGAAATGGTTTGTCGAGATCAGTGTGGAAGAATTTGACTGGCCTGCACATAGCCCACACCTCAACCCCATCGAACGCCTTTGGGATGAATTGGAACGCCGACTGCGGGCCTAACCACCCAACATCAGTGCCCGACCTCACTAATGCTCTTGTGGCTGAATGGAAGCAAGTCCCTGCAGCAATGTTCCAACAGCTAGTTGAAAGCCTTCCCAGAAGAGTGGAGGCTGTTATAGCAGCAAAGGGGGTACCAACTCCATATTAATGCCTATGACTTTGGAATGAGATGTTCGACGAGCAGGTGTCCACATACTTTTGGTCATATATTGTTTGTGTGTGTGTATATATAAACTTCGACTTCAACTGTTTTATATATATATATATATATATATATATATATATATATATATATATATATATATATATATATACAGTTGAAGTCGGAAGTTTACATACACTTAGGTTGGAGTCATTGAAACTCATTTTTCAACCACTCCACAAATTTCTTGATAAAAAACTATAGTTTTGGCAAGTCGGTTAGGACATCTAATTTTTCCAACAATTGTTTACAGACAGATTATTTCACTTATTCTTCACTGTATCACAATTCCAGTGGGTCAGAAGTTTACATACACTAAGTTGACAGTGGCTTTAAACAGCTTGGAAAATTCTAAAAAATTATGTCATGGCTTTAGAAGAGCCTGATAGGCTAATTGACATAGTTTGAGTCAATTGGAGGTGTACCTCTTCAGGTCAATGACCTGAAGAGAGCTGGGACCACAGTCTCAAAGAAAACCATTAGTAACACACTACGCCGTCATGGATTAAAATCCTGCAGCGCACGCAAGGTCCCCCTGCTCAAGCCAGCGAATGTCCAGGCCTGTCTGAAGTTTGACAATGACCATCCAGAAGAGGAATGGGAGAAGGTCATGTGGTATGATGAGACAAAAATAGAGCTTTTTGGTCTAAACTCCACTCGCCGTGTTTGGAGGAAGAAGAAGGATGAGTACAACCCCAAGAACACCATCCCAACCGTGAAGCATGGAGGTGGAAACATCATTCTTTGGGGATGCTTTTCTGCAAAGGGGACAGGACGACTGCACCGTATTGAGGGGAGGATGGATGGGGCCATGTATCGCGAGATCTTGGCCAACAACCTCCTTCCCTCAGTAAGAGCATTGAAGATGGGTCGTAGCTGGGTCTTCCAGCATGACAATGACCCAAAACACACAGTCAGGGCAACTAAGGAGTGGCTCCGTAAGAAGCATCTCAAGGTCCTGGAGTGGCCTAGCCAGTCTCCAGACCTGAACCCAATAGAAAATCTTTGGAGGGAGCTGAAAGTCCGTATTGCCCAGCGACAGTCCCGAAACCTGAAGGATCTGGAGAAGGTCTGTATGGAGGAGTGGGCCAAAATCCCTGCTGCAGTGTGTGCAAACCTGGTCAAGACCTACAGGAAACATATGATCTCTGTAATTGCAAACAAAGGTTTCTGTACCAAATATTAAGTTCTGCTATCAAATACTTATGTCATGCAATAAAATGCAAATTAATTACTTAAAAATCATACAATGTGATTTTCTGGATTTTTGTTTTAGATTCCGTCTCTCACTGTTGAAGTGTACCTATGATAAAAATTACAGACCTCTACATGCTTTGTAAGTAGGAAAACCTGAAAAATCGGCAGTGTATCAAATACTTGTTCTCCCCACTGTATAGAAGCAACATCTCAAGACATCAGTCAGGAAGTTAAAGCTTCGTCGCAAATGGGTCTTCCAAATGGACAATGACCCCAAGCATACTTCCAAAGTAAAAAAATAAGTATTTGGTCACCTACAAACAAGCAAGATTTCTGGCTCTCACAGACCTGTAACTTCTTCTTTAAGAGGCTCCTCTGTCCTCCACTCGTTACCTGTATTAATGGCACCTGTTTGAACTTGTTATCAGTATAAAAGACACCTGTCCACAACCTCAAACAGTCACACTCCAAACTCCACTATGGCCAAGACCAAAGAGCTGTCAAAGGACACCAGAAACAAAATTGTAGACCTGCACCAGGCTGGGAAGACTGAATCTGCAATAGGTAAGCAGCTTGGTTTGAAGAAATCAACTGTGGGAGCAATTATTAGGAAATGGAAGACATACAAGACCACTGATAATCTCCCTCGATCTGGGGCTCCACGCAAGATCTCACCCCGTGGGGTCAAAATGATCACAAGAACGGTGAGCAAAAATCCCAGAACCACACGGAGGGACCTAGTGAATGACCTGCAGAGAGCTGGGACCAAAGTAACAAAGCCTACCATCAGTAACACACTACGCCGCCAGGGACTCAAATCCTGCAGTGCCAGACGTGTCCCCCTGCTTAAGCCAGTACATGTCCAGGCCCGTCTGAAGTTTGCTAGAGTGCATTTGGATGATCCAGAAGAGGATTGGGAGAATGTCATATGGTCAGATGAAACCAAAATAGAACTTTTTGGTAAAAACTCAACTCGTCGTGTTTGGAGGACAAAGAATGCTGAGTTGCATCCAAAGAACACCATACCTACTGTGAAGCATGGGGGTGGAAACATCATGCTTTGGGGCTGTTTTTCTGCAAAGGGACCAGGACGACTGATCCGTGTGAAGGAAAGAATGAATGGGGCCATGTATCGTGAGATTTTGAGTGAAAAAGTGCCAAAATACCAGCAACAGTGTGTGAAAACCTTGTGAAGACGTACAGAAAACGTTTGACCTGTATCATTGCCAACAAAGGGTATATAACAAAGTATTGAGAAACTTTTGTTATTGACCAAATACTTATTTTCCACCATAATTTGCAAATAAATTCATTAAAAATCCTACAATGTGATTTTCTGGATATTTTTTTCTCATTTTGTCTGTGTACCTATGATGAAAATTACAGGCCTCTCTCATCGTTTTAAGTGGGAGAACTTGCACAATTGGTGGCTGACTAAATACTTTTTTCCCCCACTGTACATAAGTATTCAGACCCTTTACTCAGTAATTTGTTGAAGCACCTTTGGCAGTGATTACAGCCTTGAGTCTTCTTGAGTATGACACACCTGTATTTGGGGAGTTTCTCCCATTCTTCTCTGCAGATCCTCTCAAGCTCAGTCAAGCTGGATGGGGAGCGTGGCTGCACAGCTATTTCCAGGTCTCTCCAGAGATGTTCAATTGGGTTCAAGTCCTGGCTCTGGCTGGGCCACTCAAGGATATTCAGAGACTTGTCCCAAAGCCACTCCTGCATTGTCTTTGCTGTGTTCTTAGAGTCGTTGTCCTGTTGGAAGGTGAACCTTTGCTTTGGGACCTTATTTAGACAGGTGTGTGCCTTTCCAAATCATGTCCAATCAATTGAATTTACCACAGGTTGACTCCAATGAAGTTGTAGAAGCATCTCAAGGATGATCAATGGAAACAGGATGCACCTCAGCTCAATTTCGAGTCTCATAGCAAAGGGTCTGAATACCTATGTAAATAAGGTATTTCTGTTTTTTATTTTTACAAAATGTGCTAAACTTTCTAAAACCTGTTTTCGCTTTGTCATTACGGGGTATTGTACATAGATTGATGAGGATTTTATTTTATTTAATCAATTTTAGAATAAGGCTGGAACGTAACAAAATGTGGAAAAAGTCAAGGGGTCTGAAAACTTTCAGAATGCACTGTATATCCACTACGTTGTATTCTATTGTTTATTGTGCCAGAACCATAAAAGAGACAGAGAAAAATTTAACTTCTGTCACAAACATGTCTTAATTGGAATATTAGGGAGACATTGACATTATCGTGTGTTATAGAAAAGCCGCTATGTAAGTACATTGGTTGGTTTCAATGCCAATAGATTCTGTTAATCTAATATGTGCCATTTTTCTTCTGTAGAGTGAAACGCAGTAAACAACTTTATTAAACTTTGTTTGTGAAAACAAGTATTAAAAAGCACAGAAAATAGACATAATTTGAAGAAAGAAATCTACAATATCAAAACATTCAAAGAAAACAAAATACAAACAGAGTTCATTCAAAAGTTGTAGGCTCTTATAATTTTTTGGGTTGGTGCCTCTATCTTCAATACAGGTTTTATGCTAAACACAATTACACATACACTCTCGCACACACACACGCACACACACGCAAACAAACACACACACATACATCCCTTCATACAGGCACTGACTCCGACAGGCTAGTTGCTATACAGTAAAATACAGATATACTGAATGGCTGGGCTGGCTTCAACAGGTACTACAGAACTATACTGTACCAGAAAGTATGCATCATACCAGGCAGGTCTCTGTTAAAGCAGCAGATTATTTTTGCAGTAGAAAAGCAAAAATGTCCCCTCAAATGACCAGACATCATTAAAAATCTTTTTGATTTAAAAACAGGACTTGTCACTGCAGGGTGGTTGAGTAAATGGTTATAGAAGACATGGTCTCAAAAGCAGCACTTCTAGCCTTTCAGCCTCTTTGGCCCCCGCATGTGCTGTAAAACAAGGATATTGGTTTCAGTAAGATCAATCAATCAATCCATTACTAGTAGAAATTCTTACCTTTTTATTTTTCTTGGATTCAACTTCCAGCATCAGTTCATTCACCCACTTCTCTCTGGGGTCGGCACAGAACAACCTGCCTCTCTTCATGGAGAAACTGATGGGGAAAGGATTTGGAAAGGAAAGGTTAGACTGACTAACTCCAAAATACAAGGACGAACACTAGTGTAGCCTACTGCTTATATACTGTACTTTTAATTTCACGAAGTAACTGAATCTTGGGCCGTGCAGCGGTTGGATTTATCTGATACTCTGCAGTGCGCTTATACCAACATTGAATGTCAATATCTCTTTAACTGTTTACATTTTCTGCAAGACATGGAGCAGCCTGTCTAAGGCTCATATAAGACAGACTTACACTATAGCAGGGATGTTGCAGCCCCCATCCGTCTCCTGCCTCCTGTAGCTCGTCACCATCCTCCTAGCAGCTTTCTTCAACCCTCTGACATACTTCAAACAGCAGTCCTCATATGAGCCTGAGGCCACAGAGAGGATCATAGCTCAACATCGGTGTTTAAGATGAATAAGGCAAGGTCTTATTGACACAAATGAATCTGTGTATTCCATTTAAATGCAGATCTTCTCCTTTTTGTCATAATTGATCACTTTAGGTCTATGTACCACCTATTCAAATGTAATCACAAAGGTGTGCAGGTTTTTAAGTGTGCAAGTTTTTAAGTGTACAGGTTTTTTCAGCATCAATGAAGAACAGCATGTAGACATGGCTGAAAGCCTTTGACCCCTATGTTACTGTCAGTAAAGCAAAGCTAACACAGCACCATTTATTGAAAGGCTATCCAACAATCAGTGACCAAATAAAAACAGAATAGAATACAGGGTGGGGCTTATCTTTCTGGGAACAGGTGTCAGTTGGCAGTATCAAAGATTTCCTTTTATTTATATTTCCCTGTAAAATGCATCAAAGCCATGATCAACTCATGCCATGTTCATCATATTCAAAACCATATACCTTGTGCCAGGGTGACATATAGACATGCGAGGAGGAGAAAGAACAGAATGCTAAACCGCATGGCTGGATGTGTGGTCGTGTCTCTGTGAAGAGGTCCTGGTGCTGCAGAGTGCAATCAAACCCTGCAGTAATAACCATAAACCTTATCAATCTGTCTCTGCTTCAAACATCTTCCCATGTCTTACTCCCACACTATCTGCTTTCAAGTCTTGAACCTTGAAACTTCAGCACATCTTGCTAAACTCTCCCTTTGTTGAGGACATATACAGTACCAGTCAAAAGTTTGGACACACCTACTCATTCCAGGGTTTTTCTTTATTTTAACTATTTTCTACATTGTAGAATAATAGTGAAGATATCAAAACTATGAAATAACACATATGGAATCATGTAGTAACCAAAAAAGTGTTAAACAAATCAAAATATATTTATATTTGAGACTCTTCAAAGTCGCCACCCTTTGCCATGATGACAACTTTGCACACTCTTGGCATTCTCTCAACCAGCTTCATGAGGTAGTCACCTGGAATGCATTTCAATTAACAGGTTAAAAGATCATTTGTGGAATTTCTTTCCTAATAAATGCTTTTGAGCCAATCAGTTGTGTTGTGACAAGGTAGGGGTGGTATACAGAAGATAGCCCTATTTGGTAAAAGACCAAGTCCATATTATGGCAAGAACAGCTCAAATAAGCAAAGGGAAACGACAGTCCATCATTACTTTAAGAAACTTTGAAAGTTTCTTCAAGTGCAGTCACAAAAACCAACAAGCACTATGATGAAACTGGCTCTCATGAGGACCGCCACAGGAAAGGAAGACCCAGAGTTAACTCTGCTACAGAGAATAAGTTCATTAGAGTTTACTGCACCTCAGAAATTGTAGCCCAAATAAATGCTTCACAGAGTTCAGGTAACAGACACATCTCAACATCAACTGTTCAGAGGAGACTGCGTGAGTCAGGCCTTCATGGTCGAATTGCTGCAAATAAACCACTACTAAAGGACACCAATAATAAGAAGAGACTTGCTTGGGCCAGGAAACACAAGCAATGGACATTAGACCGGTGGAAATGTGTCCTTTGGTCTGGAGTCCAAATTGGAGATTTTTGGTTCCAACCGCTGTGTCTTTGTGAGACGAGGTGTGGGTGAACTGATGATCTCCGCATGTGTAGTTCTCACCGTAAAGCATGGAGGAGGAGGTGTTATGGTGTGGGGGTGCTTTGTTGGTGACTGTCTGTGATTTATTTAGAATTCAAGGCGCACTTAAACAGCATGGCTACCACAGCATTCTGGAGTGATACGCCATCCCATCTGGTTTGGGCTTAGTGGGACTATCATTTGTTTTTCAACAGGACAATGACCTAACACACCTTCAGGCTGTGTAAGGGTTATTTTACCAATAAGGAGAGTAATGGAGTGCTGCATCAGATGACCTGGCCTCCACAATCCCCCGACCTCAACCCAATTGAGATGGTTTGGAATGAGTCGGACGGCAGAGTGTAGGAAAAGCAGCCAACAAGTGCTCAGCATATGTGGGAACTCCTTCAAGACTGTTGGAAAAGCATTCCAGGTGAAGCTGGTTGAGAGAATGCCAAGAGTGTGCAAAGCTGTCATCAAGGCAAAGGGTGGCTATTTGAAGAATCTCAAATAGAAAATATATTTTGATTTGTTTAATACTTTTTTGGTTACTACATGATTCCATATGTGTTATTTCATAGTTTTGATGTCTTCACTATTATTCTACATTGTAGAAACCCTGGAATGAGTCGGTGTGTCCAAACTTTTGACTGGTACTCTATGTACGGGTACACTTTGTAATTGTAGCTTCATGATAACGATTGTATTCTGATACTGATATACATTTAAAACATTATTTTCATTTTCATTTTCAAACAGAGCCCTTAGTAAACTAATATAAATATGGACTTTTTTAATAAGTCCAGGTATGTAGCCAACTACTCTATAATGATTTATAAAATGTACATTTAAAAATCAATGGATATTTAACAGATAACACTTTTCATAATTATATAGCAACTATATAAAACATTTTAAACAAGAGTGCAAAATACCAAATGATAGTGAAACAGCATAACCTTTACATTTTAGAATGCTATCATCTACAATCACAGCTATTAAGACTACTCACACAATTCTGGAGAATATGCTGTCTTTAGTGCTGCTGTTTCCTTGATTCTGCTGGTTGTGCAGGGAAGGTACTCTTATGTAGTTAGCACCACACAGACAGAGCTCAGGTTATATTACCTGAGTATGCCACACCCCCTGTGCACCTGAGATACTCTGACCTTTACTTTTTATTGATGCATTACGATGATTGATACATGGAGCATTTTGCTCACATTCTTGCCAAAGCATTTATGGGATCTTGCTAAATCTGGGCACTCCTCCCAAATGATGGTTATACTTTCGGTTCACACAGTTTACTTGTCTTTGAATAGGGCCATCTCTGAGACATTGAACTGAAAATAACATTACCCAATCATATAGAACTATTAATCCAGTTCAAGTGTTTGACGTGCATTTCAAATGGACTATTTGACATTAAGGTTTTGAAATAATCTTCATTTACCAATGGCTTTGGCGATTAGGCCTAAAATGAAAGGGCTTACCTATGATAAGTATCAGTATTTATTTCTTACATAATGTGTACTTGGTTCATGCCCAAATGTTAAAGCACTTTTCACCAAACCCAAGTCTTATGTGACAAACCACATAAATGATGGAAAAAAAGACTACATCTTGTCTGCTTCTTCAAAACCCACACAAAAGCCTTTGTTGAAACTTGCCATGGTCTTCGCTACTTAAATGCTTTTAGGCAAGTTGTGTGAAGCACAAAAATATGCACATGTAACGCAGGAAATACACTACATGACCAAAAGTATGTGGTCACCTGCTCGTCGAACATCTCATTCCAAAATCATGGGCATTAATATGGAGTTGGTTCCCCCTTTGCTGCTATAACAGCCTCCACTATTCTGGGAAGGCTTTCCACTAGATGTTGGAACATTGCTGCGAGGACTTGCTTCTATTCAGCCACAAGCATTAGTGAGTTCGGGCACTGATGTTGGGCGATAGGCCTGGCTCGCAGTCAACGTTCCAATTCATCCCAAAGGTGTTCAATGGGGTTGAGGTCAGGGCTCTGTGCACGCCAGTCAAGTTCTTCTACACCGATCTCGACAAACCATTTCTGTATGGACCTCGCTTTGTGCACGGGGGCATTGTCATGCTGAAACAGGAAAGGGCCTTCACCAAACTGTTGCCACAAAGCTGGAAGCAGTCAGAATCGTCTAGAATGTCATTGTATGCTGCAGCGTACAAGATTTCCCTTCACTGGAACTAAGCGGCCTAGCCCGAACCACACTCCATATGCCAGTGTTTGTCTATGGAGATTGCATGGCTGTGTGCTCAATTTTATACACCTGTCAGCAACGGGTGTGGCTGAAATAGCCAAATCCACTAATTTGAAGGGGTGTTCACATACTTCTGTATATATAGTGTATGTCATGACTCAGTCACCCAAATTGCCATTCCTAAACAAATAGTCTTTGTCAGTGTGCCTGAGGGAGCAATTGTCCACATAGACTACCTAGACCACCTCCCCAGGGACAGACTGGACACTGAGATCAAAATTCCTGATGCCTTTATATAGTATATATAGTGTACATCCCACCATCATATTTGTCTGTTGTAACCGCAGATTATTTATTTCAGTCAAATTCATATTTGAGGCTCTTCTCTATGACTCTTTTACTACTGCTAAATGGTAGCAACAGTGTGGACGGTCACTGTTTTTATTTCTCCTTTAATTTGTTTTATTGTCAGTGAAAGTCTCCACTTTTTACTCTAACAGATATGATATAAGCATGTCATACAGAGCAATAATCTTCCCTTTATCAAGCAACACCTATCTCAGTGTTGTCAAGATAGTGAGCCTGACCTGACCTCTCCATTGTAAAATCATGTGGCTCCTTTCTGATGCTGGGAAGACTACAAGATACAGGCACTGTATGATTGAAATGATCGGATTCAGACCAGACAATCTCACCATACAACCTGATCTCAATCCATCCATGCAGAACTATCCATAAGAAAATAAATCAAGTATCCATAGGTTGCTATAACATGCTACACAAAGATTGATTATTCCCCACATCCTTTTCATAGAAACAGGAATGCACAGACATGCCAGCATGTAGGCATCCTATCCTTTCTCTCTATAAACTCAACCTAATCAACTTTTAGAGTGATATAGTGATTTAGTGAGAATAACTACATTAGCCCCAACATGGTATATCGACAGAAATAGTGTTTTGTGCTCACAAACCATTTTCCCTCTGGCCATATCATGTTCTGACAGTTGCACAAGGCTCTTATACATTAAGCAGAGCTATGCCTAAAGCAGAGCTATGCTTGCATCCCAAATGGTACCCTATTCCCTTTAGCGTGCACTACTTTTGACCAGTAGTGCACTGTATAGGGAATAAGGTGCCTTTTGTGATGCACACTTAAGTCTAACTCTGACATCAAAGAGCCTCTGTCAGCATAGTCTTATTCAGCATTTGGCCTCTCAGCTCCTCTTTCCATCTGATTTCCATTGGTTATTTAAAGCTTTAAAAACACCTACATATATCGATGGGAAAGTGTCAGCCCTGAGTGGACAGGACACCTGATAGCGTTGTTCAGTGTTGATGCTCTGTAATTTTCACAACCATGGTTGTGTCCCAAATGTCACAATATTCCCTATATAGTGCACTAATTCTGACCAGAGCTCTATGGACCCTGGTCAAAAGTAGTGTGCTACACAGGGAATAGGGTGCCATTTGGGACAAAACCATCCCATCATGACCCAGTGAGCCATGTCAACAGCCTGCCCTTTCTGTTGTGGTTGCCCTCAGGGACATAGTTCTTGTCAATGGTTTTGGTGTTTTGCTCCTGCATGCAAGTCAGGTTACTAATACTACTGTGGTCTCACTTTAAGTTGAACAAAACCCACATTTCCCCTTTCTGTTGCCTGGGTGGCAGGAGAAGAGATAGCAGGAGATGAGAGAGCTTGAAGTTCAGTTGTTGAAATGCCAAGGAGTTGTCAAACATTTTTCCTCGCGAAACAATAGTTACTATAAAATAAGATGCATCTGATTTGAAATGATTTACTTACACATTGTTTCCGTTCACTTTTAAATGTTGGACACACCGCTCTATTTTCCTTGTCAAACACAACTGTTTGCTTATTTCATGATCACCTGCCATAGTTAAGGCAGTCGTCTGGGCACAAATACAAATAATGGGGTACAAAGTTGGCTGAATTGTCCCATTTCCTGGTAATGGTTTCATAGTTATTGATCCTGGCAGATTAATGGCACTGAACTCTAACAATAGCTGAGAATTTTTTTTCCAAAAGATGATAGTCCACTGCCAAGAGGACATGGACTGCATCCCATATGGCACCCTATTCCCTATATAGTGCACTACTTTTGACCAGAGCCCACAATAGGGTGCCATTTGGGATGCACACCTGGACTCGGGTTGCATGAACAATATGTGCTTTATGTTTCTCTCCAACATTCCCAAAGACAATGTGGTCTGTTATCTTAGTCCTGTATAGCCGAGTTGTCGTCATGTTGCATGCATTTGAGAAAAGCAATATCCAAAGCCATTAATTAAACCTTTATTTTGGCACAGAGAGAAGCCTCAGTATAGGTTCACATACTGACCTTTGTATTAAAGAATAAACTGTCTGTTACTCTTCATGACATCAGTGAAGCATCAAGTTTGGCCTTGAATTTACAAGCATGTCTTGATTGACACTCCAAAACATTGCAAAACAGCGTGAAATATGAAAAAGTAAATATGAAATGTTTTCACTGTTCTTGATGTACTGTTTGGATTCTCCTACTGAAAATGCCGGGACAGGTATGATGGATAATGACACATGCAGAAATACAGTGCCTGTCCTGAAACATGTTACAGTAGTCGTACATCACACAGTCAACAAGCATTGTAAAAAAAATAATAATAATTGTATGTAGGTAGGCCTATTGTTTAATGTTTGAATATTTTCACAACATCAGGCTAGGGCCTATCTCCCATAACAGTGAAATTGACACTTTGAACTGGTGCTAATAAACTAAAAATCATAAGTTAATATTGAACATATTGAATAATGTTCTACATTACCAGTAGCAGTCCTACTGGTAATTGAGATAGGCAAATTTACACTGAACAAAAATAAAAAGTCAACATCAAAATCAAATCAAAATCAAATCAAATTGTATTTGTCACATGCGCCAAATACAACAGGTGTAGACCTTACAGTGAAACGCTTACTTAAAAGCCCTTAACCAACAATGTAGTTTTAAAACAAAATAAGTGTTAAGAAGGGGCTCCCGAGTGGCACAGTGGTCTAAGGCACTGCATCTCATTGCTACAGACCCTGGTTCAATTCCAGGCTGTATCACAATCCGGTCTTGATTGGGAGGCACATAGGGCGGTGCACAATTGGCCCAGCATCGTCCGGGTTTGGTAGGGGTAGGCCGTCATTGTAAATAAGAATTTGTTCTTAATTGAGTTGCCTAGTTAAATAAAGGTAAAACAAAAAAAATAGTAATAGAATAACAGTGATGAGGCTATACAGGGGGTACTGGTACAGAGTCAATATGTGGGGGCACAGGTTAGTCGAGATAGTCAAGGTAATATGTACATGTAGGTAAAGTGTCTATTCATAGATAATAAACAGAGAGTAGTAGCAGCAGCAGTGTAAAAATGGAGGGGGTCAATGCAAATAGTCTGGGTAGCCATTTGGTTAGCTGCTCAGGAGTCTTATGGCTTGGGGATAGAAGCTGTTAAGATGGGCCTCAGGATCTTGTCACGTTTTTTTTGTGCATTCAAATTGCCAGGAAATAAAACGCTATTGTGTTCGTTGTCCGTAGCTTATGCCTGCCCATACCATAACCCCACCACCACCATGGGACACTCTGTTCACAACATTGACATCAGGGAGCCGCTCGGCCACACGACGCCATACACATGGTCT
Organism: Coregonus clupeaformis; assembly: GCF_020615455.1. Classification (NCBI taxonomy): domain Eukaryota; kingdom Metazoa; phylum Chordata; class Actinopteri; order Salmoniformes; family Salmonidae; genus Coregonus; species Coregonus clupeaformis. The sequence goes on from NW_025535553.1 coordinate 35,366, forward strand.
GTGGTTGTGAGGCCAGTTGGACGTACTGCCAAATTCTCTAAAACGACGTGGCTTATGGTAGAGAAATCCTGGGACCACCCATACGTAAAAATTTATGCACACATGACTGTAAGTCACTTGGATAAAAGCGTCTGCGAAATGTCTTATTATTTATTTATTTATTTATTTATTTATTCAGTATTCTAATTCCGAATTATATGGACAGTACTCTGTGATTGGGGCCCAGCTATACAGTGAGGGAAAAATGAATTTGATCCCCTGCTGATTTTGTACATTTGCTCAATGACAAAGACATGATCAGTCTATAATTTTAATGGTAGGTTTAAAATTATAGACTGATAATTTCTTTGTCAGTGCGCAAACATACAAAATCAGCAGGGGATCAAATACTTTTTTCCCTCACTGTAGCACAGCCACAGTCAGAATTGGCTGTAGTAAAGATTCATGAAAACAAAAACGTGTTATGGTTAGAGTTAGGCAGAAGGTTAGCAGTGTGGTTTAGGTTAAGGTTAGGTTTAAAATCAGATTTTAAGAAGATAAACTGTAGAAATGGGCGGGGTTTATGTATTTTGCGCTGTGGGTTATGGGTGTGAGCAGAGAAGTAAAATGGAGCCCCTCTGTGGTTCTTCCTGCTATCCCACCTTGGTTTCTCCCTCAACCAGTGATACAGTGGGGGGAAAAAGTATTTAGTCAGCCACCAATTGTGCAAGTTCTCCCACTTAAAAAGATGAGAGAGGCCTGTAATTTTCATCATAGGCACACGTCAACTATGACAGACAAATTGAGATTTTTTTTCTCCAGAAAATCACATTGTAGGATTTTTTATGAATTTATTTGCAAATTATGGTGGAAAATAAGTATTTGGTCACCTACAAACAAGCAAGATTTCTGGCTCTCACAGACCTGTAACTTCTTCTTTAAGAGGCTCCTCTGTCCTCCACTCGTTACCTGTATTAATGGCACCTGTTTGAACTTGTTATCAGTATAAAAGACACCTGTCCACAACCTCAAACAGTCACACTCCAAACTCCACTATGGCCAAGACTGAAGAGCTGTCAAAGGACACCAGAAACAAAATTGTAGACCTGCACCAGGCTGGGAAGACTGAATCTGCAATAGGTTAGCAGCTTGGTTTGAAGAAATCAACTGTGGGAGCAATTATTAGGAAATGGAAGACATACAAGACCACTGATAATCTCCCTCGATCTGGGGCTCCACGCAAGATCTCACCCCGTGGGGTCAAAATGATCACAACAACGGTGAGCAAAAATCCCAGAACCACACGGGGGGACCTAGTGAATGACCTGCAGAGAGCTGGGACCAAAGTAACAAAGCCTACCATCAGTAACACACTACGCCGTCAGGGACTCAAATCCTGCAGTGCCAGACGTGTCCCCCTGCTTAAGCCAGTACATGTCCAGGCCCGTCTGAAGTTTGCTAGAGTGCATTTGGATGATCCAGAAGAGGATTGGGAGAATGTCATATGGTCAGATGAAACCAAAATAGAACTTTTTGGTAAAAACTCAACTCGTCGTGTTGGAGGACAAAGAATGCTGAGTTGCATCCAAAGAACACCATACCTACTGTGAAGCATGGGGGTGGAAACATCATGCTTTGGGGCTGTTTTTCTGCAAAGGGACCAGGACGACTGATCCGTGTAAAGGAAAGAATGAATGGGGCCATGTATCGTGAGATTTTCAGTGAAAACCTCCTTCCATCAGCAAGGGCATTGAAGATGAAACGTGGCAGGGTCTTTCAGCATGACAATGATCCCAAACACACCGCCCGGGCAACGAAGGAGTGGCTTCGCAAGAAGCATTTCAAGGTCCTGGAGTGGCCTAGCCAGTCTCTAGATCTCAACCCCATAGAAAATCTTTGGAGGGAGTTGAAAGTCCATGTTGCCCAGCGACAGCCCCAAAACATCACTGCTCTAGAGGAGATCTGCATGGAGGAATGGGCCAAAATACCAGCAACAGTGTGTGAAAACCTTGTGAAGACTTACAGAAAATGTTTGACCTGTGTCATTGCCAACAAAGGGTATATAACAAAGTATTGAGAAACTTTTGTTATTGACCAAATACTTATTTTCCACCATCATTTGCAAATAAATTCATTTAAAATCCTACAATGTGATTTTCTGGAGAAAAAAATTCTCATTTTGTCTGTCATACTTGACCTGTACCTATGATGAAAATTACAGGCCTCTCTCATCTTTTTAAGTGGGAGAACTTGCACAATTGGTGGCTGACTAAATACTTTTTTCCCCCACTGTATATCTAGGTTTGCTTGAGAGGGTAAGGGATGTTGAGGAAGGAGTAGATTCAGTTGTAAGTGAACATTTAAGAACACAATGCTATGCTTTCTTGAATATATATATATATTATTATACTGTATATAATATTCACAGGTGGATCTAAGGACCCTAAAACAGGGAGGACAGGAGCAGCTTTTAGTGTTCCTGAGTTTAAGGTGACAGTGTTGAAAAGAGCAACGGATCATTTATCTGTTTACACAATGGAGTTGTTGGCCATAGTATTGGGTGCAAAGTGAGTGGAGGAGGTGAGGCCAGATAGGGTAGTCATCTGCTTTACTCTTGTGCAGCACTGATGAGCTTAAATGCATGTGTGTCTCAGAGCAGACAGGATGTATTGTATGAGGTTTTGCTGTGCTTGTACATGGTGAAACAGAAGGGGATATTTGTTATGTTCCTCTGGGTACCAGCTCATGTGGGAGTAGAGGGGAATGAGTGGATATTATTGCCAAGCTCTTAAACATCGTAATGTTGAGATGGAATTGTCAATCAGTAAAACAGAAGGCAAGGGATTAATAAGAACAGTGGTTAAAAATAAGTGGCAAGAGTTGTGGAACAGGGAGAGTAAGGGAAAACACCTGTATAAGATCGGGGCAGGGAGGTCCTCAGGCCGAGAGGGAAGGAAGGAAAGCGTAGTCACAAGGCTGAGACTGGGACACACAAGGCTAAATAATACTTAGAAATTGGTGGGGAAATCACACCGACTGGGAGGTGTGATCATTGTCAGGAGGAGATGGAGACAGTGGAACATGTTCTATTTCAGTGCCAGAAATATGTGAGAGAAAGGGAGCGATTGTTATTAGATTTGAGGAGTAAAGAGCCTGGATTAAGTGAACTGCTGGGGAAATCTTCAGGGGATGTAGTATTTATTATGTATTTCGTTTCCTTAGGGAGGCGAGATTATTGGGTAGGATTTAGACCTTCACTGTCTCTGGTCCACACTCCAGTCCAGTTGGTGGCGGTAAGGCACCTTAAAGTTGGTTGCCAACCGCAATATATAAACTCCACAGTAGAAGAAGAAGAAGAAGGAAAATGGCGGAATTGGCAAACGAAGGTGAGCAGTGTCCGTGTGAAGCAAAACTGTTGAATTATTTGCATGGCCGTTGACTTATATATTTTTACATTACTGTGTAATAAAAGCAGTGGGTCACAGCCTTTCAATAAAATATTGTGTAATAAAAGTAGTGGGTTACAGCCTTTCAATAAAATAGTGAAACTAATGTTGTTTCAGTCCGGCTACATAAGAAAGCAAACGTTAGCTTTCACTATACAGGTAGCTAGCTACCATAGCAAGCCAGCCAGCCACATCTAACTTCGACTATTTAGGCGGGGATGGGAAGCTGGCTAACGTTAGCTAATCAGATATTTTTGGTAATGTTACTTTTAACTATATTTAGCAAGGTATATTGTAGCTAATCAGTTAGCTAGTAAATGCACATTAACGCACGTTTGCTACCTTGTTAGCTATACGGGTTGTTCATTTGTGACAGTCAGCTAGGTTGCTAACAATTTCCTCAGCTAACTACCGTTAGCCGGGGATATGACTCACTTCATGGGCTATGGCGAACTTAGTTAGCTAGCTACCATTTAAGGCTAACTTTCTTTATCATGCATTGGCATTAGTGCTAACTAGCTATTTGTCAAGGACGTTTAGTTAGCTAATAAAATCACGAACACTCTTGAAAGGTAGCTAGCTATGTGGTCACTCCACTTGCCCGCAATGTACCTTTAGCCAAGATAGCAAATGTTGCTAGCAATCTTAGCTAATGAATGTTGCACATTCTGAACTGGGTGGCTAATTTAGCAAGTCTGCTGGGTGCGCCTAATCTTACGACAAATCCTGTTAGCTAACTAGCTTTGTGGCTTGTAGTTGGCCAACGCTATATTGTGACCGCATTTATATTACCCAAACCATCCTAATTGTGTAGTTAACTAGCTAGTTAAGGTTGGATATATGGATTGGAAGCTAGGTCATGATGTCACTGCCGTACACAACTACTACTACTTTTAATCACTGTTATGACAACAGTTGTTTCAATCAAGCTACTCAAATTGTGTGAGTTGAGCTGGATCATATGCTTATATTTATTTACAAAGCATGACAGTCCTTTCTCTGATCCTGGCCTGTAGAGGTGCTAGTTGTCCTGGCAGTTTCCGTTGGCTACGCCATGAGTTTTGATGGTATAAATCCAATGCGCTTGTCAATGTGGTGTCCATACATGTAGCCTACGTTTAAAGAAGGTTTTGTTTGATGAACCGATTGACCTTTTTGAAATGGCTAATTTGATTTAGATACACATTTTTTTTTTAGTAAATATAATGTCTCTATTTTAGGCTAGTATGGTAGTTTTTGTTGACTGAACTGATTGGTGTTGTTTACTTTGACCGCTGAATGGAATAAAGGATTGTGTAATGCAAGTTGTTTATTCTCAAACCTTGCATCATGGCCATTTGGCATCTATTCAGAAGTATCTCAACTGAATGGGGAGAGTTGGTAGTCTGTGTGCTAGACCCAGTTAGCAGAAAGTTGGAGGAAGGACAAAACAAACAGTCTGAATCCATGTGTTGGGATTATTTTTGGCAGAAATACTTTGTCTGTCTAGGTGTATGGTTTAGCCTTAGCTAAATATTCCTGCATTTCCTCAAGTGGCACTTTCAGCATCTTTGTGGAATTAGAAGCACATGCCTATGTTAAACAGAGAATCAAGTGTGCCTGACTTGGAATTGCACAGATGTAGGCTTTCTGCAAAAACATTATGGCAGAACCTGCGTCAACTCTAAACTGCTAGTCATCTGCTTTACTCTTGTGCAGCACTGATGAGCTTAAATGCATGTGTGTCTCAGAGCAGACAGGATGTATTGTATGAGGTTTTGCTGTGCTTGTACATGGTGAAACAGATGGGGATTATTTGTTATGTTCCTCTGGGTACCAGCTCATGTGGGAGTAGAGGGGAATGAGTGGATATTATTGCCAAGCTCTTAAACATCATAATGTTGAGATGGAATTGTCAATCAGTAAAACAGAAGGCAAGGGATTAATAAGAACAGTGGTTAAAAATAAGTGGCAAGAGTTGTGGAACAGGGAGAGTAAGGGAAAACACCTGTATAAGATCGGGGCAGGGCGTTTGCTCATGACAGTTGATTTTGACAGTCACTGTGACAAGATGGTTTTCATTGTTGAAACAAACAACTGATTCACAGGCTGTGATGTCTTGATATTAGGCCTACACTTCACACACGTCACCTAAGTGTACTCTTCGGTATGGTAAAGCATGATTTCCCTCTTTTTCATTAAACAGAGAAGCCTGCCATAGCGCCACCAGTGTTTCTGTTCCAAAAAGAGAAAGCACAAAAGGTAAGCCAGATGGTAATCTATTCTTTCGATCCCCTCACATTCATGGAAATCAATGGGCCTTCTTCATGGAAATTCACTGTAAAGCTTCATAATTTGACTCTGTTGTTTCTAGTCTGAGAAACACAGTTGACCTAGTGCTGCTCTCTATTACAGCGATCAGCAGATGGATCGAGTGCAGAAGATGGAGAAGGTAGGCTAAACTTACATATGATCTGACTATCAGCCTATTTCATCATATGATTTCCATCTAATCTTATAATGTCCTTAATAATATTGTAGTTAATTTACCAGGGATAAAATTATACTGCATAGTAGGGCAGACCCCATTTAGTCCACTGGTTGATAGGCTGTTGATCGACCTAGATTGTTTTAGCCGAGCAGTCGCAAATAGATTTTATTTTTTTCATGGCACACAAGACACCTGTCTGATTCACACCTGTCTCAGTGGACTAATCCATTGCGGAGGCCGCGGGGATGCCATGGTCCAAGAAGAAGGGGAGTGTGGCTAAGATGCACAAGGCACGTCTCTCTCCAGAATGCGCTCTCTCCCACCATTTCGTGCGCATTCATTGTTTCATAACTTCATTGTGTGACTTGTTTGCCTTTTGATTGTTAGTGTCTTATCAATTCCCCATTACATATATCACCAGTAGTACTGTTAATTCCCATAATTTCTCATTTACAATGCTTGTTTGGTTATGGTTATTTCTGTTAATGCATTCAATATATTATTATCATTATTATTATTATTATTATTATTATAGTCTCATTGTTGGAGTGGACACGTTGTTTGCAAAGCTCAAAATCTATGCTACACTTGTGAGAAACAAGTTTTGATTTATTTCAAAATAAACCAAAACTTGATTACTTCTTATCCATTGCACAAATAGCCTACAGCTGTGTCTGTCCCGAGCTCACTGGAGCAGGAAACTCTGAGGGCGCAGAATATTGTATACAATTTTGCAAGTTTGCTAGTGCGAGCTTCGGGCCAGACCCAGTTTATACAATGTTTCAAGTTCATTGCTAACAGGCCATGCGTATCCAATGTGATTTGAAACCCCACCTCTTTAAGGAATACCTGGGATAGGATAAAGTATTCCTTCTAACCCCCCAAAGTGTAAAGTGGTTATCCCACTGGCTATAGGGTGAACGCACCAATTTGTGAGTCGCTCTGGCTAAGAGCGTCTGCTAAATGACGTTAATGTGCCCTTGAGCAAGGCACTTAACCCTAATTGCTCCTGTAAGTCGCTCTGGATAAGAGCGTCTGCTAAATGACTAAAATGTAAAATGTTATAGGATATTCATTTTTATCAGGATATTTTCTACCTGCAAGCTGCAGTGTTTTTATTTGTTGACTTTATGAAGGCTATATGTACGTAGTTGGCAATGGCAATAGAAGTTACTTTTAGATTTGTATCATTGTCATTAAATCAAATCAAAATGTATTTGCCACATGCGCCGAATACAACAGGTGTAGACATTACAGTCAAATGCTTACTTACAAGCCCATAACCAACAATGCAGTTTAAGAAAAAAATAGCAAATAGTCCGGGTAGCCATGATTAGCTGTTCAGGAGTCTTATGGCTTGGGGGTAGAAGCTGTTAAGAAGCCTTTTGGACCTAGACTTGGCGCTCCGGTACCGCTTGCCGTGCGGTAGCAGAGAGAACAGTCTATGACTAGGGTGGATGGAGTCTTTGATAATTTTTAGGGCCTTCCCTTGACACCGCCTGGTATAGAGGTCCTGGATGGCAGGAGGCTTGGCCGCAGTGATGTACTGGGCCGTACGCACTACCCTCTGTAGTGCCTTGCGGTTGGAGGTCGAGCAGTAGCCATACCAGGCGGTGATGCAACCAGTCAGGATGCTCTCGATGGTGCAGCTGTATACTTTTTTGAGGATCTGAGGACCCATGCCAAATCTTTTCAGTCTCCTGAGGGGGAATAGGCTTTGTTGTGCCCTCTTCACAACTGTCTTGGTGTGTTTGGAGCATGATAGTTTGTTGGTGATGTGGACACCAAGGAACTTGAAGCTCTCAACCTGTTCCACTACAGCCCCGTCGATGAGAATGGGGGCGTGCTCAGTCCTCTTTTTTCCCCCTGTAGTCCACAATCATCTCCTTTGTCTTGAGCACGTTGAGGGAGAGGTTGTTGATTTAGATAAAATGTTGATTAACCATATGACAATGATTTTGAAATACAAACATTTTATTATAAATTAAATGAAACAGTTCCACAAAAATGTGCATATGAAAATCATAACTGACACGCAGATCGGTAGAAATGGTAAGATAAATTGGCACTCCCAATGGGAAAGTTTGCTGACCCATGGTGTAGCCTATTACCAGCAACTTCAGGAGAAGCAGCAGGAGGAGGGGGGTCAGGAACAGGTTTTTTTATTCTGGTTAGGCCATCTTGATCTCTGGCTCCCTCCTTTAGTAATTTGTCTTAATTATTTAATCAAACAGTGTGCTTAAAGCCAAAGAACACCATCCCAACTGTGTAGCACGGGGGTGGCAGCATCATGCTGTGGGGGTGCTTTGCTGCAGGAGGGACAACAAAGTCAAGGTATTGGAGTGGCCATCACAAAGCCCTGACCTCAATCCTATAGAAAATTTGTGGGCAGAACTTAAAAAGCGTGTGCGAGGAAGGAGGCCTACAAACCTGACTCGGTTACATCAGCTCTGTCAGGAGGAATGGGCCAAAATTCACCCAACTTATTGTGGGAAGCTTGTGGAAGGCTACCCAAAACGTTTGACCCAAGTAAAACAATTTAAAGGCAATGCTACCAAATACTAATTGAGTGTATGTAAACTTCTGACCCACTGGGAATGTGATGAAAGAAATAAAAGCTGAAAGAAATAATTCTCTACTATTATTCTGACATTTCACATTTTTAAAATAAAGTGGTGATCCTAACTGACCTAAGACAGGGAATTTTTACTAGGATTAAATGTCAGGAATTGTGAAAAACTGAGTTTAAATGTATTTGGCTAAGGTGTATGTAAACTTCCGACTTCAACTATATATGGAAAAATACACGTTTAAAAATGTCAGCCAATCGATTAGTCGAAAGAACAGACTCTCAGTCGACCAGTAGGACAGCCCTACTGCATATCTTAGAGCCCAGCTAGAGCATTTTAATGGGATTTTTGAACGGAAGGCTAAAATAGGACAATTTGCTCATTTCCAGGTTCAGACAAAGACGATGGTGGCTACTGTCCTCCAGTGAAAAGAGAGAGGACTTCATCTTTAACACAGTTCCCACCTTCACATTCTGGTAATGAAACACATTAGAGAAGTATTTCCCTGCTGACTGTATTTTCCTTAAATTTTCCTTTATTTTTGGAAAATAATATAATATTGTCTAGATTTGGTCTTGTGTGTAATGCAGTGTCTCTCCTGCTCTCTGCAGGGTCTAGTAAGAACAATGTCTTCATGCCCTCAAGTTTCTGCCAGTCTCCAACTGGGAATTCAGAGGACTCAGAGCCAGGTGAGACTTGTCTACTTCTTCTAGTAACTCCTCATCATAAAGGCTTCACTCATGAAGTCTCCAGTGGTTGACTTGTATGTAAGATGGATTGTATGCTTGTAAACTGTAGTCCAGCCGTGTTTATTTAATGTGTTTATTTAATGATAAAATGTAGTGAGGATACAAAAATACTAGTGACCGCTGCCATTAGTGATTGATCTTTTTAACAATTCTACCTGTTCTGTTTTTTATTCCTCTCGCCAGAAGAGAAGCCTGTAGGGTTTCGTTTAAAACCACCAACTCTCATCCACGGCCAGGCACCTAGTTCAGGTGGGTATTGATGCCTGTGTATGTGTGGTTCAGTGGAGGCTGGTGGGAGGAGCTATAGGTGGACGGCCTCATTGTAATGGCTGAAATGGAATAAATGGAACTGAGTCAAACGTGGTTTCCATATATTTGATACCGCTCCATGTATACCATTCCAGCCATTACAATGAGTATCCTCCTATAGCTCCTCCCACCAGCCTCCACTGGTGTGGTCTGGTATGTGGTGTGCTGACCTGACTAGAAGGAGAAAAACTGGGCCCTTGTTATAGCCCATGACTAGGCCCCAGAAGTTTTCAGGAAAAACTCCTTGCCCTTGTAAATTATAAACGTAGATGGCAGTACAGCATGTTAATATGGATGGACGTGCATGGTGGTAGTTCTGATATAGTACATGGTAGTTGTGACATAGTGTTGATATAGTACATGGTGGTGTGTGGTAGTTCTGATATAGTACATGGTAGTGCATGTTAGTTGTGATATAGTGCTGATATAGTACATGGTGGTGCATGATAGTTGTGATATAGTACATGGTAGTTGTGACAGTGTTGATATAGTACATGGTGGTGTGTGGTAGTTCTGATATAGTACATGGTAGTGCATGTTAGTTGTGATATAGTACTGATATAGTACATGGTGGTGCATGATAGTTGTGATATAGTACATGGTGGTGCATGATAGTTGTGATATAGTACATGGTAGTTGTGACATAGTGTTGATATAGTACATGGTGGTGTGTGGTAGATCTGATATAGTACATGGTGGTGCATGATAGTTGTAATATAGTAAATGGTGGTGCATGGTAGTTGTGAAATAGTACATGGCATGGTGGTGTATGATATAGTATAGTACATGGTTGTGCATGGGGTAGTTCTGTAAGGCATTCAGATCCAATCCATTAGCAGATTGTGTTCCAGGCGTCCCCAGTCAGAAACCCAAGGAGCAGCAGCGCAGTGTGCTCCGGCCAGCCTTGCTCCAGGCCCCACCAGCCAAGACCAACTCAGAGTCCACTAACGGGGTGAAGAAGTCGTCCGACGGATCATCAGAAGGGTCGACCCTCTTCCAGAACAACACTGAGCACTCAGACGGCCTCGCTAAGTCACCGGTGAGGACTACATGGCGTCACTTGAGATTTGATTAGCTTGTAATTGCATAGACCTACTTTTTGGAAATCATTTAGGCCATCATATTACTGTCAGAATACTGCAGTTGTTGTTTATTTTCGGTTGCCCAATTATTTATTTTTATTTTTATATAATATAATATAATATGCCATTTAGCTTACGCCTTTATCCAAAGCGACTTACAGTCGTGTGCATAAATTTTTACGTATGGGTGGTCCCGGGGATCGAACCCACTACCCTGGCGTTACAAGCGCCATGCTCTACCAATTAAGCTACAGAGGACCACATATAAATGAAAGCTGAATTCTCCAAACCCATCATGATGACTGACTGCTGTATCTTGTCTCCTGTAGAAACATGAAAGGGAGGATGGAGCGAGCAGAGAGAAGAACGATTGTTCTGCAGAGTCCTCTTTCGTGTTTGGGCAAAATATCAAAGACAGAGCAAAGGTGGTTATTTCCCCTTTAAATTATCACTTCGAATTGTTCAAGGGTGATGTTTAAATATCCAATTTATTAAAAAATATATATATATTCTGACGTTTCTTGCGAACGGTTCTCTTTCTCTCTCTGTCCGCCTCTCTTTCTAGTTGGAAGAGAATACTAAAGATGGCAAGTTGTTACCCATGGATTCTCAGGAGGGAACAAACTATTTCTTACAGTACATCGCCACCCCCAGGTAACATTTTATGTCACTGGCTTTTCAGACCTCTCCTCTGGCAGAGAATCTGCTTCTTTGATTCCAGATCAGACTTGTGTTTTTTCCACTATTTTTAAGGTTTTACATGCAGTGATCGCAATATGATTGTTTTAGCTACCTTAGTTGAATGCATTAATTGTAAGTTGCTCTGGATAACAGTGTCTGCTAAATGACAAAAATGTACTAATCTTCTTGTTCTTCTCGATTCCTTTCAGTTCAAAGAACGCCATACACAATACCGACAAGGAGGCCAAATTTGTCTTTGGACAGAACATGTCAGAGAGAGTCCTTGTGAGTAGAGACTGTCCGTTTGATTAGTGAGGGCGTTGCCCTTTAGGCCATGACATAGACCGTAGAGATGGTGATTGAGCAAACCCAGTTGAACCCAAATCGAGATGGCTCCTGAGAAATGCAACAGCCTGGGACTGTTATGATAGCATACAGTAAATCCAAGCATGCAGTTGTCAGGACGATGCAAAGAGAATGTGATTGAATGGAGACTAGAAAACTGTGTGTGCACACTTATTTTGACTTTACATTTACGTCATTTAGCAGACGCTCTTATCCAGAGCGACTTACAAATTGGTGCATTCACCTTATAGCCAGTGGGATAACTTTTTTTTTGGGGGGGGTTAGAAGGATTACTTTATCCTATCCCAGGTGTTCCTTAAAGAGGTGGGGTTTCAAATGTCTCCGGAAGGTGGTGAGTGTCTCCGCTGTCCTGGCGTCGTGAGGGAGATTGTTCCACCATTGGGGTGCCAGAGCAGCGAACAGTTTTGACTGGGCTGAGCGGGAACTGTGCTTCAGCAGAGGTAGGGGAGCCAGCAGGCCAGAGGTGGATGAACGCAATGCCCTCGTTTGGGTGTAGGGACTGATCAGAGCCTGAAGGTACGGAGGTGCCGTTCCCCTCACAGCTCCGTGAGGCAAGCACCATGGTCTTGTAGCAGATGCGAGCTTCAACTGGAAGCCAGTGTAGTGTGCGGAGGAGCGGGGTGACGTGAGAGAACTTGGGAAGGTTGAACACCAGACGGGCTGCGGCATTCTGGATGAGTTGTAGGGGTTTAATGGCACAGGCAGGGAGCCCAGCCAACAGCGAGTTGCAGTAATCCAGACGGGAGATGACAAGTGCCTGGATTAGGACCTATGCCGCTTCCTGTGTAAGGCAGGGTCGTACTCTCCGAATGTTGTAGAGCATGAACCTACAGGGATCGGGTCACCGCCTTGATGTTAGCGGAGAACGACAGGGTGTTGTCCAGGGTCACGCCAAGGCTCTTCGCACTCTGGGAGGAGGACACAACGGAGTTGTCAACCGTGATGGCGAGATCATGGAACGGGCAGTCCTTCCCCGGGAGGAAGAGCAGCTCCGTCTTGCCAAGGTTCAGCTTGAGGTGGTGATCCGTCATCCATACTGATATGTCTGCCAGACATGCAGAGATGCGATTCGCCACCTGGTTATCAGAAGGGGGAAAGGAGAAGATTAGTTGTGTGTCGTCTGCGTAGCAATGATAGGAGAGGCCATGTGAGGATATGACAGAGCCAAGTGACTTGGTGTATAGCGAGAATAGGAGAGGGCCTAGAACTGAGCCCTGGGGGACACCAGTGGTGAGAGCACGTGGTGCGGAGACAGCTTCTCGCCACGCCACTTGGTAGGAGCGACCGGTCAGGTAGGACGCAATCCAAGAGTGAGCCGCGCCGGAGATGCCCAGCTCGGAGAGGAGGATCTGATGGTTCACAGTATCAAAGGCAGCAGACAGGTCTAGAAGGACAAGAGCAGAGGAGAGAGAGTTAGCTTTAGCAGTGCGGAGAGGCTCCGTGACACAGAGAAGAGCAGTCTCAGTTGAATGACCAGTCTTGAAACCTGACTGGTTTGGATCAAGAAGGTCATTCTGAGAGAGATAGCAAGAGAGTTGGCTAAAGACGGCACGCTCAATAGTTTTGGAGAGAAAAGAAAGAAGGGATACTGGTCTGTAGTTGTTGACATCAGAGGGATCGAGTGTTGGTTTTTTGAGAAGGGGTGCAACTCTCGCTCTCTTGAAGACGGAAGGGACATAGCCAGCGGTCAAGGATGAGTTGATCAGCGAGGTGAGGTAAGGGAGAAGGTCACCGGAGATGGTCTGGAGAAGAGAGGAGGGGATAGGGTCAAATGGGCAGGTTGTTGGGCGGCCGGCCGTCACAAGTCGCAAGATTTTATCTGGGGAGAAAGAAGTTAAAGCATAGGGTAGGGCAGTGTGAGCAGGACCAGCAGTGTCATTTGACTTAACAAACGAGGATCGGATGTCGTCAACCCTCTTTTCAAAATGGTTGACGAAGTCATCCACAGAGAGGGAGGGAGGAGGAGGGGGGGGGAGGATTCAGCAGGGAGGAGAAGGTGGCAAAGAGCTTCCTAGGGTTAGAGGCAGATGCTTGGAATTTAGAGTGGTAGAAAGTGGCCTTAGCAGCAGAAACAGATGAAGAAAATGTAGAGAGGAGGGAGTGAAAAGATGCCAGGTCCGCAGGGAGTCTAGTTTTCCTCCATTTCCGCTCGGCTGCCCGGAGCCCTGTTCTGTGAGCTCGCAATGAGTCATCAAGCCACGGAGCTGGAGGGGAGGACCGAGCCGGCCGGGAGGATAGGGGACATAGAGAGTCAAAGGATGCAGAAAGGGAGGAGAGGAGGGTTGAGGAGGCAGAATCAGGAGATTGGCGGGAGAAGGATTGAGCAGAGGGAAGAGATGATAGGATGGAAGAGGAGAGAGTAGCGGGAGAGAGCGAAGGTTGCGACGGCGCATTACCATCTGTGTAGGGGCAGAGTGAGTAGTGTTGGAGGAGAGCGAGAGAGAAAAGGATACAAAGTAGTGGTCGGAGACATGGAGGGGAGTTGCAGTGAGATTAGTAAAAGAACAGCATCTAGTAAAGATGAGGTCAAGCGTATTGCCTGTCTTGTGAGTAGGGGGGGATGGTGAGAGGGTGAGGTCAAAAGAGGAGAGGAGTGGAAAGAAGGAGGCAGAGAGAAATTAGTCAAAGGTAGACGTAGGGAGGTTGAAGTCCCCCAGAACTGAGGGGTGAGCCATCCTCAGGAAAGGAACTTATCAAGGCGTCAAGCTCATTGATGAACTCTCCAAGGGAACCTGGAGGGCGATAGATGACAAGGATATTAAGCTTAAATGGGCTAGTGACTGTGACAGCATGGAATTCAAATGAGGAGATCGACAGATGGGTCAGGGGAAAAATAGAGAATGTCCATTTGGGAGGGATGAGGATTCCTGTGCCACCACCCCGCTTACCAGATGCTCTCGGGGTATGCGAGAACACATGGTCAGACTTGCAGTGCATTCGGAAAGTATTCAGACCCCTTCACTTTTTCCACATTTTGTAACGTTACAGACTTATTCTAAAATGTATTAAATAAAAATCCTAATCAATCTACACACAATACCCCATAATGACAAAGCGAAAACAGGTTTTTAGAAATTTTGCAAATGTATTAAAAATAAAAAAACATGCCTTATTTACATAAGTATTCAGTCCCTTTGCTATGAGACTTGAAATTGAGCTCAGGTGCATCCTGTTTCCATTGATCATCCTTGAGATGTTTCTACAACTTGATTGGAGTCCACCTGTGGTAAATTCAATTGATTGGACATGATTTGGAAAGGCACACACCTGTCTATATAAGATCCCACAGTTGACAGTGCATGTCAGAAAAAAAAACCAAGCCATGAGGTTGAAGGAATTGTCCGTAAAGCTCCGAGACAGGATTGTGTCGAGGCACAGTGGCCTCCATCATTCTTAAATGGAAGAAGTTTGGAACTACCAAGACTCTTCCTAGAGGTGGCCACCTGGCCAATACCATCCCTATGGTGGTGGCAGCATTATGCTGTTGGGATGTTTTTCAGTGGCAGGGACTGGGAGACAGGATTGAGGGAAGGATGAATGGAGAAAAGTCCAGAGAGATCCTTGATGAAAACCTGCTCCAGAGCACTCAGGACCTCAGACTGGGGCGAAGGTTCACCTTCCAACAGTACAACGACCCCAAGCACACAGCCAAGACAACGCAGGAGTGGCTTCGTTACAAGTCTACGAATGTCCTTGAGTGGCCCAGCCAGAGCCCGGACATTAACCCAATCGAACATCTCTGGAGAGACCTGAAAATAGCTGTGCAGCGACGCTCCCCATCCAACATGACAGAGCTTGAGAGGATCTGCATAGACGAATGGGAGAAACTCCCCAAATACAGGTGTGCCAAGCTTGTAGCGTATACCCAAGAAGACTTGAGGCTGTAATCGCTGCCAAAGGTGCTAAAACAAAGTACTGAGTAAAGGGCCTGAATACTTATCTAAATGTAATAGTTGTTTTTAATTTTTAATACATTTGCAAAAATGTCTAAAAACCTGTTTTTGCTTTGTCATTATGGGGTATTGTGTGTAGATTGATGAGATGTTATTTAAAAAAAATCAATTTTAGAATACTTTCCGAATGCACTATATCAGGAGTGGACTGAATGAATGGACTTTATTATTGCACTGTGTCGTGATGTGACTTACTTTAATTTATGACTGTTATTTATCGAATCACCTATCTATGTTTAATTGTCACTCTATTAAATGTATCATGTAACAATTAACTCATTTGGAATTTGGGGCACCACGGAAGAAGTTGTTTAACGAGTTACCATCTCCCGAATTAAACTCTTAGAAGATATGTTATATATCGATAACAGTCACTTATTAAATATTTACCTCTTATCAGTCTCATTCTGAATGTCGCATAATCCTTGAACCTGGATGAACCCTAACCTTATTGATGAATCAGCAAATACACAAATTGCCTTAATTATTTATTTACTAACTAAATAATAACACAATACAAACACACACACACACACAGGTTATTGATTACTAACGTAAAACAATGAAAACAGGTCCCTAGTGGACTGAACTAACAATAGCATGACTGCTTGGGTAGAAGGAGGGTCAGAGTGGAAGGGAAAGACAGAGATTCAAACTATCGTGGTTACTTTGGAAACTATGCTCACGGAAATACAAAAATGCTTAAAACCCCACTAAATGCTCATTCGGATTAGAAATGCAACATGTATTTACGTGTAGCTGTCCTCGATAGTTGAGTTGATGATGTAGGACTCTGGTTTGCCCACCAGAGATCCCAATGTCCTATTAGTGGTTAGAATGGATACTTCAGATGTACCAGCGGTTGTCTGGGAGGGATTGTCCTCTCCTCTCGTGTCTTTAGTGAAAGTTCTCTAGACGACTATACATGCCAGCTGCAAACTGAAATGATAAGGTCTAGTGCATTGTCTTCTTCTTCACCTCGTGTAGAGGTTGAGAGTTTCAGAGTTTCTCCATTTCAAACGTGTGGACTAACGTCACGTTTTCTGGGCTTCCTGGTCTGGTAGAAATTCAGCCATTTGCAACGTTTAGCTCACGCTTCACTTCTGCTGGTCTTCTTGAAGAAATTCAACCATTTGCAACGTTTAGCGCACGCTTCACGTCTGCTGGTCTAATATTAAAATGTTTTTCAAGGCTTTTAATGCACTCTGGGTAAAAGGGGCGTTCCATCATGTTTGTGCTCATCTGGGCGTGGCCACTGACTGAGAACAAATCAATATGGAAAACAATCATCTCATCTAGAATGCTAAAATCACATTGTTATCTTCATGAAAGTATTATTATACTTAATCATTTGTTTTATACAACAATTAGATGCAAACCTCATAACTGGGAAGTGTACACCCCCAGAGATAGTTATGTTGTTCCACCATCTTTAATGACATCACAACATAGTAACGAATTTGACATGATTGTTCTTTAAGTCCCCACCAACCATTTCCCACATACTTTTAAGTAGGAATATTGTTTCATTATCCACTTTTGGATTTTTGAGTTTTCGCAGGAATACTTCCTTTTGTTAACAAAGGGGTCCTTTCTCCCAATACTTCATGGCAAGGAAGAGAAAGTCTACACGGTATTTACGACCGGTCATAAAACTGGCCCCCAGGAAAGGGGGTGTTCAAACCTTTGCTTTGCCGGCATGTTTGATCCTCAACCCATGAGGGCAAGTCATGACAACTGTAGAGACAATGCATGGTTGGCTGACAGTGTACTGTGTGTTTTCAGAGCCCTCCCAAGGGAGGGGAGGCATCAGTGGAGGACTGTACAGTCTTACCAGCTCCTTCTGTGTCTGAACCCTCTTCAAAGGATAACATACCAGGGAAGGGTAAGACGTAAACACACACAACCCACAGCCCAGTGCTGATCCCTGTGTATATTTCTAGTTAACAACTAGTGTCATTAACTTGTTACGTGTGTGTGTGTGTTTAATCACAGGTAACAACGTGACAGAGTCACTGGAGGAGTCTGCAGCAGCGTACACCAAAGCCACAGCCAAGAAGTGCATCTTGGAGAAGGTAGACGTCAAAACTGGAGAAGAATCAGAAAGTAACGTTTTGCAGGTCGGTGGCTGGTCTCTGTGGCTGACGATATACGAATACATCAGGGCCCATATTCACCTAGCGTCTCAGAGTAGGATTGCTGATGTAGGATTCGTTTTAAATATTACTATTACATGGATGGGGGGGATCCATGTAATAGTAATATTTAAAACTAATCCTACATCAGCAATCCTACTGATCCCCCCCCCCCGATAAGTAATGTGTGTGTGTGTCTCCCCCCTCAGGTCCAGTGCAAGTTGTTTGTGTTTGACAAGACAGCCCAGTCGTGGATAGAGCGGGGTCGAGGGCTGCTCAGGCTTAATGACATGGCATCCGCAGATGACGGATCACTACAATCACGTCTAGGTAGGTACACACTGGCCTGTATACTCACCTGTACACATTTTGACTGATTGTTTGTCTCAGTAACTAATATACTGAAAAAATATATAAACGCAACATTCAACAATTTCAAAGATTTTGCTGAGTTACAGTTCATATAAGGAAATCAGTCAATTGAAATAAATAAATTAGGCTCTAATCAATGGATTTCACATGACTGGGAATACAGATATGCATCTGTTGGTCACATGTACCTTAAAAAAAGGTAGGGGCATGGATCAGAAAACCAGTCAGCATCTCCTTCGCATAGAGTTGATGGCTGTTGATTGTGGCCTGTGGAATGTTGTCCCACTCCTCTTCAATGGCTGTGCGAAGTTGCTGGATATTGGCGGGAACTGGAATAAGCTGTCGTAAACAGTGATCCAGAGCATCCCAAACATGCTCAATGGGTGACGTCTGGTGAGTATGCAGGCTATGGACATTTTCAGCTTCCAGGAATTGTGGACAGATCCTTGCGACATGGGGCTGTAAATTATCATGCTGGAACATGAGATGATGGCTGCGGATGAATGGCACGGCAATGGGCCTCAGGATCTCGTCACGGTATCTCTGTGCATTTAAATTGCCATTGATAAAATTGTGTTCGTTCGTAGCTTATGCCTGCCCATACAATAACCCCAATGCCACCATGGGGCACTTTGTTCACAACGTTGACATCAGCAAACCGCGCCCACACTACACCATACACGTGGTCTGCGGTTGTGAGGCAGGTTATAAATTCCCTAAAACAACATTGGAGGTGGCTTATGGTAGAGAAATTAACATAAAATTCTGTGATAACAGCTCTGGTGGAAATTCCTGCATTCAGCATGCCAATTGCTAGCTCCCTCAAAACTCGAAACATCTGTGACATTGTGTTATGTGACAAAACTGCACATTTTAGAGTGGCCTTTTATTGTCCCCAGCAAAAGGTGCACCTGTTAGTGAGCATCATGCTGTTTAATCAGCTTCTTGAAATGCCATACATGTCAGGTAGATGGATTATCTTGGCATAGGAGAAATGCTCACTAACAGGGATGTAATAAAAATGTGTCCACAAAATTTGAGAGAAATAAGCTTTTTGTGCATATGGAAAGTTTCAGGTATCTTTTATTTCAGCTCATGAAACATGGGACCAACACTTTACATGTTGTGTTTATATTTTTGTTCAGTGTAGGTTAACTCACAAGCTCAAACTAAGAACATACCTGGCTTGACAGGTTTATGTGGATTGAATGGTCCAAAATGTATTGAACAAGTTTTTTTAGCAGTGGTTATAGACCTTTACCTTCTCTGTCAGAAACAGTTTGATCCAGTCCCACTGTATGCCTAACTGATTTCATGTATAATGTGTGCTAAAGCGTTTTTGCAATGGGTACACAAATGTACCTATTTTTTTCTGTTTACAATTTTTATCTAACGTCCTTGACCCATATACCTCTGTGTGTTCCCACAGTGATGCGGACCCAGGGCAGCCTTAGGTTGATCCTGAACACCAAGCTGTGGCCTCAAATGCAGGTGGACAAGGCCAGCGAGAAGAGCGTCCGTGTCACCGCCATGGACACAGAGGACCAGGGGGTCAAGGTCTTCCTAATATCGGTATGACATCACCATCGCCCAGCGTTTAGCCTGCTTCATGTTATTCATGTATTACACAGGGGGGGTCCTAACAAACCACACGGAAGCCAACAGAACGAAATGTGGAGGGACCTACCTGAATTCTTCCAATAGACTCTTGATTTCGTTACAGAACATTTTCTGTTTGGAGTAACCGGTTTCTGTTGCAAAACGTTTTGTAACTGTTTGCAACCGCTTGCTACGATCTTTGTCTAAATTAGTATACCCCTGTGTTTGTACCTGTCCCTATTCAAATAAATTGGTTTGAAATGTGGTGTAGTACTCAGTAGAGACACTAGAGGGAGTACAGGGATAAGGAAGTAGACAGGTGCTTGAAATAAACGCCTCATCAGACAACAGTGTTTCTGATGACTTCTGTGTCCCTGTCATTGTGGTTCAGTTGAGGCTAGTTTTTAGGACAGTGCAGCAGTTGTCTGTCTGATGTGTTGTTTATCCCTATTATTATTGTTGTGGTGTTTTTAACGACTTCCCTCTCTCCGTCCCTACTGTTATTGTCATGATCTCCAGGCTAGTTCTAGGGAGGACACAGGTCAGCTGGCTGCAGCGCTACACCATCGTATCCTGGCCCTGAAGAGCCGGGCGGACCAGGAGCCCCAGGAGGCCCCGGCTGCAGACTGCGCCCCCGAGGCTGACTTGCCCCACTCTGAAGGGGACAGCGATGAGGAAGATCAGGTCAACAATGCAGCAGCTGCAGGTCTGGTCAATAACTAGATCTCTAGTGGGATTACTGTGTGTGTGTGTGTGTGTGCGCGCAAGTGCATCAGTCTCTGGTTTAGACCAGAGATTGATGTATGTGAGTGGCTTTGGTATGCGTCTGTGGCATTCCAGCACTATTAGTGTGACTTCAAGGTTCAACTGCCTCTGTGGTATATTGTGAATAATTATTCCCAACGGTGCCCATTGATCTAATCGTTGTAGTCTTCTCCCTGCAGTTAGTAGCATGTCTTCATGTATCTTTCCAATCACTATTTCTGTACTACTAGTCTTCCTGTCCACCATATAGTAATACAGGTATTAACATTTGTTGTTGCTCTGACCCACAGTTAACTCAGAGGAAGGAGAGGCTCAAGCTGCTGGAAGCACATAGCGTTAGTCCCCCTAAAGGATTGCCTGCTAGGATACTGCTACTGATGTTTGGGCATTTTACTGCAGGCATCCCAACGAACACCCTACCCTGACCAACATGGGTCCTTCAGACCAGTACTTTGGGGTATCTAGAAGTCTAGCTCCAGTTAATTTTTTCTTTGCATTCAATCAACATAAAAACATCTGGAGTTGTATTTTTCTCTTTTCGTTTTGTTATATTTTCGTGTTTTCTATATTTTGTTCTCTCAGCTGCAAAAATAAATACTTATTGTTGCAGCCGAGACAGCTTTTTTGGTTAGGGACTTGGCTGCTCATCATATTGATGAGTGTGAGGGTGTTTTCCTCTCCAACATTTTAAGGTATGGCACATGTTTAAGACTGCAGTTTCTACCTTGGGACTTTTTTACTCACCAGACCACCACCACACCTCTGGGACCCAACCAACCACCCCAGGCTCCAGAGGAACTCCTGTCTGTCACCATATACTGACCTGTCTTATGGTCAGTTGTTTGACTGGTTTCTACATCATCCCCATCTATTCAGCTCTCACATGGGGGCTGATTCCGACCCGAGTTAAGCGTGCGTAAATGGAACGTAATTCCCTTTTTATGCACTTTTCTCTCTGACCTTGAACTTAATCCCCTAATAATTCCACCGCCTTTATGCGTGAGGAAACCATGAATATGGCAGCAAACTGAAGCAGATACAAATTTCCCACAGTAAAGTTTATGAAATGCTGTGTCATTATGCAAAATGTAAATTGTACGGCCTTTTAACTTGCAGGGATGGGCACTCTCGAATGTCTTAATTATAGGCTACCCCTACTTTCTCTGTTTCCTATTTCTATCATGTTAAATATTAGCCACTATCAGTATCGACCGTCAGTAGGCCTAATAACCACACTTATACCATGGCATTGTTAAACCCGTTTCTGATTGGCTTGAAGGGCATTCTAGAGCGTGCATTATTTCCTTATAACGCACGGTATATCAGCACAATGGCTATAGTTCATCCTTACATGTTCTATGTTTGAGCTGCATTGAAAGTGTCGAATTGAAAACATTATTGGCATTGTTGAATTCGATTTTCATAATCGCAAGCAAGGTCTGATGGTTTGGTTAGCTAAACTAGCAAGTCTGTTTGTTTGGTTACAAAGGTAACTACTGTTGCTATCTAGTTAAGTTGCTAGCTACCTTAGTGGATGTTGAACACATTTCTAGAGGCAAATGTGTTAAATTATTGCCATGGTATAAAAGGTATATTCAACTTGGGGCTCTATGCGATCTCTGGGAAATAATGCAACTTGGTGGAAGGTTAGGTCCATTACGCTAGTGCGTCGTGGAACATACCTTCCACGTCGTTCATTATTTTCCATAGAACGCATAGCCCCTCGTTGATTATCCCTTACATATTTGTTCTGCCAATTTACTGTTCCCTTTAGTTGGTGTAGCCTACTTTATCATTTCATTTCATTCAAATTGCCATCGATAAAATGCAATTGTGTTCATTGTCCGTAGCTTATGCCTGCCCATACCATAACCCCGCCGCCACCATGGGGCACTCTGTTCACAACGTTGACATCAGCAAACCGCTCGCCCACACGACGCCATACACGTGGTCTGCGGTTGTGAGGACTGTTGGATGTAAAGCAACGTTGGATGTGGCTTTCGGTAGAGAAATTCTCTGGCAACAGCTCTGGTGGACATTCCTGCAGTCAGCATGCCGATGACAAGCTCCCTCAACTTGAGACATCTTGTGGCATTGTGTTGTGTGACAAAACTGCACATTTTAGAGTGGCCTTTTATTGTCCCCAGCACAAGTTGCACCTGTGTAATGATCATACTGTTTAATCAGCTTCTTGATATGCCACATCTGTCAGGTGGATAGATGATCTTGGCAAAGGAGAAATGCTCACTAACAGGGATGTAAACAAATTTGTGCACAGCATTTGAGAGAAATAAGCTTTTTGTGCTTATGATCATTTATTTCAGCTCATGAAACATGGGACCAACACTTTACGTTTTGCATTTATATTTTTGTTCAGTATACATTCTGCATGTCATGGTTTTCATTTCTGACATCTTGAGGATTTATATTGTGATTATAACATATTTTTTTATTTGATATTATATGAATATTTTATCAATTGTCATTTGAGGAAAAAAAGAATGTTGGAATGAAGATTTATTTAGTTGTTTTTTTTGTGTGCGTTCAAACAACCGTGCTACCCTTGAACCGCATGTACATTTGAATATATTAACCTTTAGTAGAACACAATGTTTCTCAACTCCACTCCCTCTTTACAAAATAAAACAATTTGGACTGACTTTTGTATTTTCCATTATGAAACCTTTGATCCTTCATTAAATGCTCTAATCAATTTTCCCAGATTTAAAAGAGCTGAAATAGGGACTTTAGATTCAATTTACTACACTTGCAATGACATTCATTCACAACGGGCAGTGGGAAGGAAGGTTGAGAAGTTTCCACTAATTTGACAGAAGTTTGTGTTCAATTGTTTTTTGGTTCAAACTGAAATCTCGCTTTTGGTGAGATATAATTGGTTGTTAGTACACAGTAAGTAATCTGTGAGGACGACTACTACTATACACACACATTGTGTCCGGTGGGAATGTTCACACCAGGGCATCTTAATATATTTTAGGTGGGAATTCCGACCCAAGTTAAGCCCGCGTAAATAGAATGTAGTTTCCTTTTTTATGCACATACATTACCAGTCAAAAGTTTGGACACCCCTACTCATTCTAGGGTTATTATTTATTTTCTACATTGTAGAATAATAGTGAAGACATCAAAACTATGAAATAACACATGGAATCGTAGTAACCAAAAAAGTGTTTAAAAAATCTAAATATATTTGAGATTCTTCAAAGTAGCCACCCTTTGCCTTGATGACAGCTTTGCACACTCTTGGCATTCTCTCAACCAGGTTCATGAGGTATTCACCTGGAATGTATTTCAATTAACAGGTGTGCCTTGTCAAAAGTTAATTTGTGGAATTTCTTAATGTGTTTGAGCCAATCAGTTGTGTTGTGACAAGGTAGGGGTGGTATACAGAAGATAGCCCTATTTGGTGAAAGACCAAGTCCATATTATGGCAAGAACAGCTCAAATAAGCAAAGAGAAACGACAGTCCATCATTACTTTAAGACGTGAAAGTCAGTCAATCCGGAACATTTCAAAAACTTAGTAAAGTACAGTCGCAAAAATCATCTAGTGCTATGATGAAACTGGCTCTCATGAGGACCGCCACAGGAAAGGAAGACCCAGAGTTACCTCTGCTGCAGAGGATACGTTCAGTAGAGTTACCAGCCTCAGAAATTGCAGCCCAAATAAATGCTTCACAGAGTTCAGGTAACAGACACATCTCAACATCAACTGTTCAGAGGAGACTGCATGAATCAGGCCTTCATTGAAGAAACCACTACTAAAGGACACCAATAATAAGAAGAGACTTGCTTGGGCCAAGAAACATGAGCAATGGACATTAGACCGGTGGAAATCTGTCCTTTGGTCTGATGAGTCAAAATGTGAGATTTTTGGTTCCAATCGTCGTGTCTTGGTGAGATGCAGAGTAGGTGAACGGATGAACTTCGCATGTGTTGTTCCCACCGTGAAGCATGGAGGAGGAGGTGTGATGGTGGGGGGGTGCTTTGCTGGTGACACTGTCAGTGATTTATTTAGAATTCAAGGCACACTTAACCAGCATGGCTACCACAGCATTCTGCAGCGATACGCCATCCCATCTTGTATGCGCTTAGTGGGAGTGTCATTTGTTTTTCAACAGGACAATGACCCAAAACACACCTCCAGGCTGTGTAAGGGCTATTTGACCAAGAAGGAGAGTGATGGAGTGCTGCATCAGATGACCTGGCTCCACAATCAATCGACCTCAACCCAATTGAGATGGTTTGGGATGAGTTGGACCGCAGAGTGAAGGGAAAAGCAGCCAACAAGTGCTCAGCATATGTGGGAACTCCTTCAAGACTGTTGGAAAAGCATTCCTCATGAAGCTGGTTGCCAAGAGTGTGCAAAGCTGTCATCAAGGCAAAAGCTGGCTACTATGAAGAATCTCAAATATAAAATATATTTTGATTTGTTTAACACTTTTTTGGTTACTACATGATTCCATATGTGTTATTTCATCGTTTTGATATCTTCACTATTATTCTACAATGTAGAAAATAGTAAAAATAAAGAAAAACCCTTGAATGAGTAGGTGTGTCCAAACTTTTGACTGGTGCTGTATATGCTTAAATTCAAGGTCAGAATGAGAATAACATGCTATTTACCCGCTATTCGTTTTTGGTGGAGATAGAATAAATGAAGGTGTGGTGGTGGTGTGTCTACAGATATGCTGTATTCTGACCTTGACTTAATTCCTTAATAATTCCACCACCTTTAACGTACGAGTTTAACTGGTGTGAAATGGCTAGCTAGTTAGCGGTGCGCGCTAGTAGCGTTTCAACCGGTGACGTCACTCACTCTGAGCCCTCGAAGTAGTTGTTCCCCTTGCTCTGCAAGGGCTGTGGCTTTTGTGGAGCGATGGGTAACGGGTGCTTCGAGGGTGACTGTTGTCGATGGGTGCAGAGGGTCCCTGGATCAAGCCCAGGTTGGGGCGAGGAGAGGGACGGAAGCAAAACTGTTACGTTGATGCTGTTACATATCGACTGTTGTACTCGGGCTGCTAAAATCCTCGACCATTGCTGTTGATCACGCGGACTGGGATATGTTCCGGGTAGCTTGCGAAAATAATTTAGACGAATACACATATTCAATCCCTCCCTATCCCAGTCTGCTGTCCCCACATACTTCAAGATGGCCACAATTGTTCCTGTACCCAAGAAAGCAAAGGTAACTGAACAAAATGACTATCGCCCCGTAGCACTCACCTCTGTCATCATGAAGTGCTTTGAGAGACTAGTCAAGTATCATATCACCTCTACCTTACCTGTCACCCTAGACCCACTTCAATTTGCTTACCGCCCCAATAGATCCATAGACGATGCAATCGCCATCACACTGCACACTGCCCTATCCCATCTGGACAAGAGGAATACCTATGTAAGAATGCTGTTCATTGACTATAGTTCAGCATTCAATACCATAGTACCCTCCAAGATCATCAATAAGCTCGAGGCCCTGGGTCTGAACCCCGCCCTATGCAACTGGGTCCTGGACTTCCTGATGGGCCGCCCCCAGGTGGTGAAGGTAGGAAACAACATCTCCACTTCGCTGATCCTCAACACTGGGGCCCCACAAGGGTGCGTGCTCAGCCCCCTCCTGTACTCCCTGTTCACCCATGACTGCGTGGCCAAGCACGCCTCCAACTCAATCATCAAGTTTGCAGACGACACAATAGTAGTAGGCTTGATTACCAACAATTACGAGACAGCCTACAGGGAGGAGGTGAGGGCTCTGGGAGTGTGGTGCCAGGAAAGTAACCTCTCAGTCAACGTCAACAAAACAAAGGAGATGATCGTGGACTTCAGGAAACAGCAGAGGATGCACCCCCCCTATCCACATCGACGGGACCGCAGTGGAGAAGGTGGAAAGCTTCAAGTTCCTTGGCGTACACATCACTAACAAACTTAAATGGTACACCCACGCAGACAGTGTGGTGAAGAAGGCGCAACAGAGCCTCTTCAACCTCAGGAGGCTGAAGAAATTTGGCTTGGCACCTAAAACCCTCACAAACTTTTACAGATGCACAATTGAGAGCATCCTGTCGGACTGTATCACCGCCTGGTACGGCAACTGCACCGCCCGCAAACGCAGGGCTCTTCAGAGGGTGGTGCGGTCTGCCGAACGCATTACCAGGGGCAAACTACCCGCCCTCCAGAACACCTACAGCACCCGATGTCACAGGAAGGCCAAAAAGATAATCAAGGACATCAACCACCGAGCCACTGCCTGTTCACCCCGCTATCATCCAGAAGGCGAGGTCAGTACAGGTGCATCAAAGCTGGGACCGAGAGAATGAAAAACAGCTTCTCTCTCAAGGCCATCAGACTGTTAAAAAGCCATCACTAGCACACTAGAGGCTGCTGCTGCCTATTGAATTCACTGGCCACTTTAAGAAATGGAACACTAGTCACTTTAATAATGTTTACATATCTTGCATTACTCATCTCATATGTATATACTGTATTCTATTCTATAATATTCTACTTAGTCCATGCCGCTCTGTCATTACATTGTTTCGTTTACCTTCATTTGCTTCCTCTGTAAACACCATCACGGCCGTGTGGTTGTTGCCGAGGATCATTAGTAACAGTTGATAATATATTTTATAAAGTATAGGCTAATGAAATCGTTATGGAGCGAAGCGCAGACCAAGACATAACAGTTTGAACCTGACGCATGCCTAACGCTGTTCCTGCAATTCTACACATTACTTATTATGACTCTCTTGAGGGGTATTTTAAGGGGTATATGGAGTTTATTTATTTATTTTTACACAGTATAAGTGGAAGGATAAGTGGAAGCCCCCAATCCCCCAGGAAAACAGTTAACTTCCTGCATTTCAACGCATTTTGCCATGGGTCAAAGGAAAAATGTACAGTTTTATAATGCTATTCTACACATGCAGCTTTAAAGCAAATTTCCTGCAATTCTACACATTTTGTATTGGAACAAAAAGAAAAGAATGCTGTTTTATAGCTCGTCATGCTATTCTTCACATTTTGCTATGAGGATGAGAGAACATTTAGCAGTTTCACCCTCACCAGAAAAGCTGCTTTTTAACATAATTAATTACAATGTTTTGGAAGGAAAACTATTTCACTCATATTGTAATTACTTATAGGTCATATTTCATAGATATCTGGAAACACTGGACAGTTACTTTAAAGGGCGACTTTGGGCCAAAATGCAAAAATAACAGCTTTAAACTGTATAACTGATCAATGCGCCATCATACCAGGTCATTTAATGCATATTTTTTTTTATAAATGGATGAATAAGATATTTGGCTACAAATGTGCCATTTCTTACCGATCTCTACAGCTTCTGTCGAAAAACAAATCCTGTGAAATAACGTCAACACATACTGGAGGAATTGCTGGCTAGCTACAAGTGGCTAGCTTAGCTAACGAAATAGCTATGTCGGTCGCGGAGTGCATGACCAGAATGACACGTCGATGAACCACCAAAGGCACACCCCATTTCTGTTTGAAAATATAGAAAGAGGAGGAGTTGGACCGTTTTTTGTGCCCAAAGTCGACCGTTAAGGCTAATTTCCAGCAATTCTACACATTTTGCCATTGCTTATGACGTGTTCATATGCTATCTGAGGGTGCCCCCAACCCCACAAAAAATAAATTATTGGGGGTACGAATTGACCTGTTCTGAATATTGGGGGGGACATGCCCCTCCATCCTCTGTGGTAATTTCCCCTATGACGCAAGGTAGCCACATCTGCAGAGCGCCTTACACTACTGAATAAGGTAAGTATGAAAACCAAATACTGAGAAATGCGTAGGAAAGGTGTGTGTAGGATAGGCGTACTACTAAGTCTGAATCTGCCCCCTGGAGTTGAATTTATTTTTAATTGTGTATCCTGGATTGTCCCTGTTTTGAAATGTACTATTGTTATATTATTATTGTATTATTGTTGCTAATAATATATTTATTGAAGTTTACACCAGGGCAACAAGTGGATAAGGTGGGGACGTAAGACAGCTGGATATCCTGTGCGCCCATTTCCGTCTGTGTATACCAAACGGATGTTTGCATCCAGAGATATTTATATCCCTTCTTAGAATATATTTCTGTTGTATCTGTGCAGTATCTGTAGAACATTGTTAATGCGGGAGGCAACACGTGTGCTTAGGAAGACTACCTAAAGTCTGCTCACTAACATAAGGTTTACCAAAGAAAGAGGACAAACTGACTTGGTAACACAGTGATGGTGGGTTGGGTCCTATACCGGGTTGTAACACACAAGATGATGAAGATATTCTTTATCATTGCTTTCCAGCGTATGATATGCAAAGATGCAGATAATGGTTAGCAGCTATACAAAAGGATGTCAATTTACCGGTGGAAAGGCATAAACATTTCGTAGTGTGTGAACACCACGAGCCACCTAAGAACCCACAGCAACCTGAATAGAAACATCTGTCACTTGTTACAAATAATTTTCTAACAACCATCTCGAGAGGCACATGCTTATTCACACAAGGCAGAAGCCCCACATGTGCCAGGTGTGCCAACAGTCCTTCAACCAGAAGAGCCACCTCAAGTTTCACATGCACCTCCACACATGGGAGCGGCCCTTCAAGTGCCAGCAGTGTGAGAAGTGCTTCAATCACGTCAGTATGAAGAACCACGTCCAACGCCATCATGGCCCCGGCTCTGAGGTGCAGGGAGAGAGAGAGAAGGAACTGGAGAGTCAGGTGCCAAACTCTGGGACAGAGCAGGTGAGAGAGGGAGCAGGGGAAGAGTAGCAGCTGCAGTGACTCAGACTTTGACCCAGAAGAGGAGGAGGAGGAGACCTCGGACCGCTGCGAAGAGAGATGTAGCTGTAGAAGATTTAGACTGATCACACACCAGTGTCATGTTTATTAGGGCACATCATAGCAAAACCTTTTTCAACAGGAATTGAAAATGAGCTAATTACTACTACTTTAACCAGTACAAAGTTTGTGTTGCTGTTGAGTTATATAACATTAATTGATGACTTTCTACATCTGTTAACTATTTGGAATTCCAGTTTGTTCTAATAGTCGGGCCAGGTCATGCTACAGTATATATACAGTACAATGAGAAAGGGCGTTTTGTAGTTTCTGGAGTACACTTCATTATGTTTGTAACTGTATCCTATCAAATGTTATGATAATTTAAACATAGTGTTACTTAGTACAACATCAAGCATGACTGTGTTGCAAGTTTTAATTGTTTTCCACAGCAATCTCCAGTATGTACATAAAAAATTATTTTTAGTTAATGATTGGACAGTACTTTAAAAGGTTTAATGTGTAAATATTATTTGTTCATGGATTTAATTAATGTAAATCAGGTTTTAGAATTGGGTGTGTGGTACCTCCGTTACCGAAAATCCAAAAAGTTTTTTTTTTTTTTTTTAAGTATCGAACTGAAAACCTTGGAAATATCTGAAAGAAAGCATATTAAAACGTAGTTTAAATGCAAAAATATGTTTTAATTTAATGGACACTGAGCATCTACAGGTAACTGACTAAATAACGGAAACACTTGAGTAAATGAGGGATACAAAGTGTATTGAATGCAGATGTGGTTCCTGAGTTAATTAAGCAATTAACATCCCATCATGCTTAGGGTCATGTATAAAAATGCCTGGCAGGGAGGTGCATGTGTGTACCGATAGGACGCATGGGGTGTGAGTAGCTCCGATTTGTACCGACAAAACTGTGGTTATATGTAGAAACCAGACAACAAAGTTTAAATCAAGCCTCTAAACTTGATAAATCAACATATCACCAAGCAACTGGGAGAATGGGAGAGATTAATTTTGTACAACAGCGAACCAATCAGTTTGTAAAACAGCGCGGCGACACGAATCCAACAGACCGCCTTCAAAGGAAAGGGCATCTTGGAGACACAAACGGGAGAAATTAACATTTAAATGCTATCCAGGAAAACATCGCTAAAATACTCTTAATGCACACCAAAACCAATAAACTGCTACAATCTGTTGTTAAAAAAGAGGGAGGAAAACTGGAAGGGGGAGGTGGAGAGGGACAAGCTTGGCTTGGGAAGGAAGGATTTATCTATACTACAGTGCAATTGTATTTATTTTTGTGACTTGCAAACCTGCTTTAAAATGAGGAGTTATGGTCAAATTAGGAGAGGATGTCAAGTCATTGTTATTCCTTGTTTGTCATTATAAAAAGGTGCTATCTAGAACCTTAAAGGGTTCATCGGCTGTCCCCATAGGAGAACCATTTTGGTTCCAGGTAGAACCCTTTCTACAGCGGGTTCTACATGGAACCCAAAAGGGTTCTACCTTGAACCAAAAGAGGTTCTCTTATGGGGACAGCCGAAGAACCCTTTTGGAACCCTTTTTAGTGTACCTAAGATCCATTGGTGGTTATTGGTGAGAGTGGAGATGGGCTCTATCCGAAGGATCGGGAGGAGGGGCTGGAAGGCCATCAAACCCTTCCCTGAAGTATGTGTGGTGCCTTCACTCATCTCACTTCGGTCTATAGGTGGACCCACTCTCCCCAAGTAGAGCCCCACCAGCCACTATAATTTAATTTAATTCACAAGGTATTACAAACTGACCAAAGTATTTAAGTAGCGGCCTTTCTCCAATATATTTAAAATGACATAATCCACAGACTTTAGGTACATTAGGAGAGGAGTTGGAGCTTAAAAGCCCTAAAAAGGCATAGTGTCTCAAAGTACAAAGTACTTGCTTTATGTTTTTGGGATGTTCTCTGTTAAATGTTTGCTCAGCCTACATGTTCACACCTTCTAAATATGTAATGTACACAATAACTAAGTATACATACTATGGCTCTTCCATATACATGGGATGTCCACCGCCCTCATGTGACATGTCTGCTAAAATATTTTATCTGGTTCTTCAATGACAGACGGTGAAAGTTGACCGAGGCCACAGCGGTGTTTGTCGGACCATGAGACATCCCCCAAAAATCACTCTTCTCCCGAAAACGTCTTCAGTGTCCGAACGGTTTGGCCAAAAACTAATATGACCACTCTGTGGAAAGATGAGACTCTCACGAGCACGTACGTATCTAGGATGCCCACAAGCCTTACAAGACTCACCCGAAGGCAGCCCGGTACCAGTAAAAAATGTTTATGGAAGTATATATGGAAGTAGTTTAGTGCCTAAAAAAAGGGGTTAAATACTGTATGAGGTCCCGCTTTAAATGACACGCAGCTTATAGAGGCTTCATAAAGCCTTCATAAAGCCATCATAAACACTACATAAATGTGTTACAAACCATCTATAACCAGTATGTCATGCTTTATAAAGGGGTTCATAAATGTGGCATAACTGTGTGACATAACCACCAATGTCAATGTGACATAACCCACTATGTCAAATATGACAAACTTGTGCATTATAAAGGGGGGCATTACCACTGCTTAATAAAGGCCTTATGAATCATATTAAATTGAGGCTTCACAAAGCATTTTAAACCCTGTCATGCATCTTGGTAGAGCATTGCAATGCCAGGATATTGGGTTTGATTCCCGGACCACCCATACGTAAAAATATATTCACGCATGACTGTAAGTCGCTTTGGATAAAAGCGTCTGCTAAATTTGATATATTATATTTCACAAAATATTTATAGGATGGCCCAACCTCTTTCCCTCTTGGGTGCATAGTCAATATTGGACCTGAACTCAACTTCCCCCCCAAAAAAACGTTGGTAGGGCCTTTTAAAATCGGTTTATTTTTTGGCCTACTTCTGTTTTTTTTCCCAAATTCCGTTTTCTTGGTTTGGTTTTTCCAGTTTTTTCTGGTTTCCCCCAGTTTTCTCTAAACTTGATAAATCAACATATCACCAAGCAACTGGGAGAATGGGAGAGATTAATTTTGTACAACAGCGAACCAATCAGTTTGTAAAACAGCGCGGCGACACGAATCCAACAGACCGCCTTCAAAGGAAAGGGCATCTTGGAGACACAAACGGGAGAAATTAACATTTAAATGCTATCCAGGAAAACATCGCTAAAATACTCTTAATGCACACCAAAACCAATAAACTGCTACAATCTGTTGTTAAAAAAGAGGGAGGAAAACTGGAAGGGGGAGGTGGAGAGGGACAAGCTTGGCTTGGGAAGGAAGGATTTATCTATACTACAGTGCAATTGTATTTATTTTTGTGACTTGCAAAACCTGCTTTTAAAATGAGGAGTTATGGTCAAATTAGGAGAGGATGTCAAGTCATTGTTATTCCTTGTTTGTCATTATAAAAAGGTGCTATCTAGAACCTTAAAGGGTTCATCGGCTGTCCCCATAGGAGAACCATTTTGGTTCCAGGTAGAACCCTTTCTACAGCGGGTTCTACATGGAACCCAAAAGGGTTCTACCTTGAACCAAAAGAGGTTCTCTTATGGGGACAGCCGAAGAACCCTTTTGGAACCCTTTTTAGTGTACCTAAGATCCATTGGTGGTTATTGGTGAGAGTGGAGATGGGCTCTATCCGAAGGATCGGGAGGAGGGGCTGGAAGGCCATCAAACCCTTCCCTGAAGTATGTGTGGTGCCTTCACTCATCTCACTTCGGTCTATAGGTGGACCCACTCTCCCCAAGTAGAGCCCCACCAGCCACTATAATTTAATTTAATTCACAAGGTATTACAAACTGACCAAAGTATTTAAGTAGCGGCCTTTCTCCAATATATTTAAATGACATAATCCACAGACTTTAGGTACATTAGGAGAGGAGTTGGAGCTTAAAAGCCCTAAAAAGGCATAGTGTCTCAAAGTACAAAGTACTTGCTTTATGTTTTTGGGATGTTCTCTGTTAAATGTTTGCTCAGCCTACATGTTCACACCTTCTAAATATGTAATGTACACAATAACTAAGTATACATACTATGGCTCTTCCATATACATGGGATGTCCACCGCCCTCATGTGACATGTCTGCTAAAATATTTTATCTGGTTCTTCAATGACAGACGGTGAAAGTTGACCGAGCTACAGCGGTGTTTGTCAGACCATGAGACATCCCCCAAAAATCACTCTTCTCCCGAAAACGTCTTCAGTGTCCGAACGGTTTGGCCAAAAACTAATATGACCACTCTGTGGAAAGATGAGACTCTCACGAGCACGTACGTATCTAGGATGCCCACAAGCCTTACAAGACTCACCCGAAGGCAGCCCGGTACCAGTAAAAAATGTTTATGGAAGTATATATGGAAGTAGTTTAGTGCCTAAAAAAAGGGGTTAAATACTGTATGAGGTCCCGCTTTAAATGACACGCAGCTTATAGAGGCTTCATAAAGCCTTCATAAAGCCATCATAAACACTACATAAATGTGTTACAAACCATCTATAACCGTATGTCATGCTTTATAAAGGGTTCATAAATGTGGCATAACTGTGTGACATAACCACCAATGTCAAATGTGACATAACCCACTATGTCAAATATGACAAACTTGTGCATTATAAAGGGGGGCATTACCACTGCTTAATAAAGGCCTTATGAATCATATTAAATTGAGGCTTCACAAAGCATTTTAAACCCTGTCATGCATCTTGGTAGAGCATTGCAATGCCAGGATATTGGGTTTGATTCCCGGACCACCCATACGTAAAAATATATTCACGCATGACTGTAAGTCGCTTTGGATAAAAGCGTCTGCTAAATTTGATATATTATATTTCACAAAATATTTATAGGATGGCCCAACCTCTTTCCCTCTTGGGTGCATAGTCAATATTGGACCTGAACTCAACTTCCCCCCCAAAAAAACGTTGGTAGGGCCTTTTAAAATCGGTTTATTTTTGGCCTACTTCTGTTTTTTTCCCAAATTCCGTTTTCTTGGTTTGGTTTTTCCAGTTTTTTCTGGTTTCCCCCAGTTTTTTCACACTTTTTTAATAGAAAAATTAGATTTTCTGTGTTCATAACAATGCTTAAACCACATCTGGGGATGACTTTTGAGGTCTGTGAAAAAATGATTTTTGAGTGTAGTTGCCCTGCACTGTTGTTTAGTTAGCGGGTTTTCTGTAGTGCAGTAAGAGCACGTGATGTGATTTGGCCGCCAATGGAATGGGTGGGGTAAAAGGCCAGCAAAAAGACCCCTTCACTTTTTCCACATTTTGTTACTTTACAGCCTTATTCTAAAATGGATTAAAAATATATATTTCTCATCAATATACACACAATACCCGATAATGACAAAGCGAAAACAGGTTTTTAGAAATTGTTGCACCTTTATAAAAAATTAAAAACAGAAATACCTTATTTACATAAGTATTCAGACCCTTTGCTATGAGACTCCAAATTGAGCTCAGGTGCATCCTGTTTCCATTGATCATGCTTGAGATGTTTCTGCAACTTGATTGGAGTCCACCTGTGGTAAATTCAATTGATTGGACATGATTTGGAAAGGCACACACCTGTCCATATAAGGTCCCACAGTTGACAGTGCGTGTCAGAGCAAAAACCAAGCCATGACGTCGTAGGAATTGTCCGTAGCGCTCCGAGACAGGATTGTGTCGAGGCACAGATCTGGGGAAGGGTACCAAAAAATTTCTGCAGCATTCTTAAATGGAAGAAGTTTGGAACCACCTAAAATCTTCCTAGAGCTGGCCCCCTGGCCAAACTGAGCAATCGGGGGAGAAGGTCATTGGTCAGGGAGGTGACCAAGAACCCAATGGTCACTCTGACAGAGCTCCAGAGTTCCTCTGTGGAGATGGAAGAACCTTCCAGAAGGACAACCATCTCTGCAGCACTCCACCAATCAGGCCTTTATGGTAGAGTGGCCAGACAGAAGCCACTCCTCAGTAAAAGGCACATGACAGCCCGCTTGGAGTTTTCCAAAAGGCACCTAAAGGACAAGATTCTCTGGTCTGATGAAACCAAGATTGAACTATTTGGCCTGAATGCCAAGCATCACGTCTGGAGGAAACCTGGTACCATCCCTGGTGTGAAGCATGGTGGTGGCAGCATCATATTGTGGGGATGTTTTTCAGCGGCAGGGACGGGGATACTAGTCAAGATGAAGGGAAAGATGAACTGAGCAAAGTACAGAGAAACCTGCACCAGAGCGCTCAGGACCGCAGACTGGGGCGAAGGTTCACCTTCTAACAGGACAACGACCCTAAGCACACAGCCAAGACAACGCAGGAGAGGCTTCGAGACAAGTCTTTGAATGTCCCAGCCAGAGCCCGGACTTGAACCCGATCGAACATCTCTGGAGAGACCTGAAAATAGCTGTGCAGCGACACTCCCCATCCAACCTGACAGAGCTTGAGAGGATCTGCAGAGAAGAATGGGAGAAACTCCCCAAATACAGGTGTGCTAAACATGTAGCGTCATACCCAAGAAGACTTGAGGCTGTGATCGCTGCCAAAGGTTCTTCAACAAAGTACTGAGTAAAGGGTCTGAAATCTTATGTAAATATGATATTTCAGTTTTTTTATTTTTTCTACATTTGCATAGTCATTATGGGGTATTGTGTGTAGATTCATGAGAAGAAAAAAAAACAATTTAATCAATTTTAGAATAAGGCTGTAACGTAACAAAATGTGGAAAAAGTGAAGGGGTCTGAATACTTTCCGAATACAGACCTTACTGAGTATTCCCTGCAATAATTTTACTGCGGCACCCGGAATAGTTCTTGCTCTAAGCCAATGTTGTTGACCTTGGAACATGTTTCAAAACCCACATTTTATGCAAATATCACTTAAATATGAACACATATGAATCATTGTTAATTTTTTGACTATTATTTGTCATATATCATGAAGGGTTATTGACACTTTTCTACTATTACGTGGACTTTTATTTAGAAAATGTCTGAAATTCCATGACCCGGAAGTCCTTTTTATGTGTTGCTGAAGATCATGTGTGTCAAAGTGCGACGTGAATGTGGTAGGCGAAGTCAAACGCAGGACACCAAGCTACTGGAAACGATACTTTACTAACAAAGTAACCAGAATACAAAACAACCTCCAAACAGGGAGGGGAATACCCGCACACTAGCAACTGCCGAAAATGACGAGAACAATCACACACAACACACAATGAACGACAGAGGGTTAAATAGGGAATACAATACAACATAATAGGAAACAGGTGTACACAATCAAGACAAAACAAGTCAAACACAGAAACATAGATCGGTGGCAGCTAGTACTCCGGGGACGACGAAAGCCGAAGCCTGCCCGAGCAAGGAGGAGGAGCAGACTCGGCTGATTCCGTGACAATGTGATGAGTTTGCAAATCAAATGCTCACTTGTGCTGCAGGTGGACAGCAAACAAGTATGTTCACCTTTATTTATTGTAATTTAAATTAGTTTGTAGTAGTTAAGTGTTGAGTTAGATTGCATACTGTAGCTACTGTAGTTATGTCAAATAATTTTGGTGAATTCATAGCCATTGTTAGCTAGCCGAAATTTAGCTAGCTAACAGGCTCAGCTAAATACAAATCCCCCTAGATACAGCCACGTTGCATAGTCACGTCATGAGATTTGTAAATGAAAGAGGAATATAATAATACGAATTGAATGGTTTCCCATCTTCCCATTTAGAGGTTCTGGCGCAGCACAGAAATGCCCTCATCCAGATGGTGTTACAAAGCATTTCCTAACTGACCTGCTAACTTTCTTTGTTGTTACTTTTAAGGTTGGAACCAACATGCAGTACCTCCAGCAGGAAGAGAGGCAAGAACCATTCGTCCGCCATCTCAGGGACAAGCTACACTATTCACAGCCCTGTGTAATGTTCAATGTAATTGCATTGCTAGACTTTTTGAAACGTAATGTATTGTTTTAGAAATTTAAAAATAAAAGGAAATGTATAGTTTAAACATGTCTTTAATGTTGATTTGTTTTAGCTGTTAGTGATAATTCCCTAAGTGTGTTTACACATTTGTGTTTACAACATTAAGCCTTTATGTACACTACCATTCAAATGTTTGGGGTCACTTAGAAATGTCCTTGTTTTCGAAAAAGAAAAGCATTTTCTTTGTCCATTAAAATAACATCAAATTGATCAGAAATACAGTGTAGACACTGTTAATGTTGTAAATGGTTATTGTAGCTGGAAACGGCTGATTGTTTATGGAATATCTACATAGGCATACAGAGGCCCATTATCAGCAACCATCAGTCCTGTGTTCCAATGGCACGTTGTTTGCTAATCCAAGTTTATCATTTTAAAAGGATAATTGATTGAGTATCTGGAGCATCAGTAATTGTGGGTTCGATTACAGGCTCAAAATGGCCAGAAACAAATAACTTTAATCTGAAACTCGTCAGTCTATTCTTGTTCTGAGAAATTAAGGCTATTCCATGCGAGAAATTGCCAAGAAACTGAAAATCTCATACTACGCTGTGTACTACTCCCTTCACAGAACAGTGCAAACTGGCTCTAACCAGAATAGAAAGAGGAGTGGGAGGCCCCGGTGCACAACTGAGCAAGAGGACAAATACATTAGAGTTTCTAGTTTGAGAAACAGGCGCCTCACAGGTCCTCAACTGGCAGCTTCATTAAATAGTACCCGCAAAACCAGTCTCAACGTCAACAGTGAAGAGGTGACTCCGTGATGCTGACCTTCTAGGCAGAGTTGCAAAGAAAAAGCCATATTTCAGACTGCCCCATCTTAATCATTTATTTTTATTGGCCAGTCTGAGATATGGCTTTTTCTTTGCAACTCTGCCTAGAAAGTCAGCATCCCGGAGTCGCCTCTTCACTGTTGACGTTGAGACTTGTATATATGTGTATTTGTTTAACACTTTTTTGGTTACTACATGATTCCATATGTGTTATTTCATAGGTTTGATGTCTTCACTATTATTTTACAATGTAGGAAATAATACAAATAAAGAAAAACCCTTGAATGAGTTGGTGTTCTAAAACTTTTTACCGGTAGTGTACACACAGCTGCCCCTTTTCTTTTTCTTATTGTATATCTCTGTGCCAAGCCGTAGAGGGCGTATCAAGCCTATCTAGCTTCGGTTTGAAATGGAGAGCACACGTCCCCTTTTTCTTCAGCTTAAAATCTTAGTTGTTTGGTGACAATATTCACATCAACATTTGTTTACTTTAATGCAATTCGTTTCTTGAGACATGGTCAATTATTTTATTCAGACTTGTGTCTAGCACTTCCTATCTTGTCACTGCAAATGAGGGTTTAGTCACAATTCTAACAATTCAATAGGGAAATGCCCCCCTTTATTAGTCACCCAAGCGAAGATGGAGGTTTACACCCCCTTCCAGCGAATGTGACTGGGTAAATGTTTACTGATGACATCTCACGTTCAACAACTTTGGCTCAAATCTGCCAGCAATATACTATAAATTGGAAAACGCAATTTATATATTGATTCATCAACTATCGACTGATTTTCCCGGAAATGGTGGTATTAGTCAGAGCGCTTAGTTCGAAAGTGGGAAAACTTCACCTTTACCTACAGCCTTTAGGAAAGGGAGTCAATGTCCTATTATACTAGCCACACCGCTAGGCTATATAGCTATGAAAAATACTATTCTCATTAGGACCATAAATCTGCTTAAATTCTCCAAGCAAACTACAATCTTGACTATGCCAGTTAGATTGCA
Organism: Coregonus clupeaformis; assembly: GCF_020615455.1. NCBI lineage: Eukaryota > Metazoa > Chordata > Actinopteri > Salmoniformes > Salmonidae > Coregonus > Coregonus clupeaformis. Next base: position 74,453 of record NW_025535553.1, read on the forward strand.
ACACATACAAACAATCTCCTTAATTTTCTATATGGGAACCACGGAATTCAATTCACTGATCAACCCTAAGTTATGAACCATGAATTACAGTGTAACCATTTGTGCCATAAAGTTCAAAACGAGGGAACAACTCTCTATTAGTTTCTCGACGGGGCACCAAAATACAGTATGTTGTGACTTGGCATGGATATTTCAGATCACTTATTGATTAATTTCTAGAAAAATTAAATGATCTAATTTATCCTAATTAATTTGGTCTATACAAATTAATCAAGTAGGGGCACCATTAAGGGTTTTGAAATAAAAAGGCCCCTTGAATTGACTATATCAATATTTATCATTAACCGTTATACTATTAATACTTATATTAATAGTAGTCTCAATCAATAGTCAATTTCTCTATTCTCATTCTGAAAAATCATCGAGCTTTCAGACTTCAAGAATCAAATTGCTTGTTTAAGGACTTCCAATGCAAAAAAGGATTCACTTCAAGGTTTTGTTACTAGACTAACATAGGTGGAAAATGTGCTAAAGTTGTCTTAATAGACAAGATACAAATGAAATGAGGGACAATCATTGACATGAGAAACACTACAGATCAATGGAACAGGCTTACGGACTCATCGGGCAGATATGACAACACATGACTTTGGAGAGTTGGAAATACTTAACTTGTGAAAACAGGAGGAGTGAAGGAGAGGCTACATCAGTCAATTTCCACAGCCGTGAAACTCTAGGCTCATCCACCATGAGTGGCTAAGCTATCTGTTTGCGTCTGAATGTAGACAATGCAGTGACAGTCTTAATCATGATGTGTAATTAAGACCGACAACAATCAGTTACTGACACCACTTTTACACAGACACAGTGCCACACAAAAGGGAAATTCAATACAACGAGGTATTTACGTGAATCTGAGTGTTGTCTGTTCAATTGAGTTTTGTTATGATGGAGTGATTGACAGGGAAAGGGTTTCTGGTCCTGCCGTTGGAGCTTGTGGTAAAAGTAAGCAACTCCCCATCGGGGCTGATGCATGGCTCGTCGTTCTTTCTCGGTTCAATTCTCAATTCGTTCAGTCCAAAGAGACAAAGCTTGTTAAGGCACAGGGTGCAATATAATGTTGGTTCGGGTCCCCTTTTGGGAGTGATAAAACTCAACGTCATGAGTGAGCAGAGTGTGTTGTTCGGTAATGTCCCTCTTAGATGATTGTTCGGTCTGAGTTGGATAAGGCTTCCTCAATCTGCGTTTTGGTTGGGACGGGGAGACTAGTCAAGATGAAGGGAACGATGAACTGAGCAAAGTACAGAGAAACCTGCACCAGAGCGCTCAGGACCGCAGACTGGGGCGAAGGTTCACCTTCTAACAGGACAACGACCCTAAGCACACAGCCAAGACAACGCAGGAGAGGCTTCGAGACAAGTCTTTGAACGTCCCAGCCAGAGCCCGGATTGAACCCGATCGAACATCTCTGGAGAGACCTGAAAATAGCTGTGCAGCGACACTCCCCATCCAACCTGACAGAGCTTGAGAGGATCTGCAGAAAAGAATGGGAGAAACTCCCCAAATACAGGTGTGCTAAACATGTAGCGTCATACCCAAGAAGACTTGAGGCTGTGATCGCTGCCAAAGGTTCTTCAACAAAGTACTGAGTAAAGGGTCTGAAATCTTATGTAAATATGATATTTCAGTTTTTTTTATTTTTTCTACATTTGCATTGTCATTATGGGGTATTGTGTGTAGATTCATGAGAAGAAAACAAAACAATTTAATCAATTTTAGAATAAGGCTGTAACGTAACAAAATGTGGAAAACGTATACAGACCCTACTGAGTATTCCCTGCAATAATTTTACTGCGGCACCAGGAATAGTTCTTGCTCTAAGTCAATATGTATTTGCATTTAGTTGACATTGGAACATGTTTCAAAACCCACATTTTATGGAAATATCACTTAAATATGAACACATATGAATAATTGTTAATTTTTTGACAATTATTTGTCATATATCATGAAGGGTTATTGACACTTTTCTACTATTACGTGGTGGACTTTTATTTAGAAAATGTCTGAAATTCCATGACCCGGAAGTCCTTTTTATGTGTTGCTGAAGATCATGTGTGTCAAAGTGCGACGTGAATGCGGTAGGCGAAGTCAAACGCAGGACACCAAGCTACTGGAAACGATACTTTACTAACAAAGTAACCAGAATACAAAACAACCTCCAAACAGGGAGGGGAATACCCGCACACTAGCAACTGCCGAAAATGACGAGAACAATCACACACAACACACAATGAACGACAGAGGGTTAAATAGGGAATACAATACAACATAATAGGAAACAGGTGTACACAATCAAGACAAAACAAGTCAAACACAGAAGCATAGATCGGTGGCAGCTAGTACTCCGGGACGACGGCGCCGAAGCCAGCCCGAGCAAGGAGGAGGAGCAGCCTCGGCTGATGCCGAACAGTAACCCCCCCACGAGCCGTGCGCCGACCGGGACGGCCAGGAGGATGCGGAGCAGGGCGAGTCGGATGACTCCGGTGGAAGTCCTCAACATGGAGGGATCTAGGATGTCCCTCCTGGGGGACCAGCACTGTTCCTCCGGACCGTACCTCCCACTCCACGAGATACTGCAGGCCCCCCCGTCCGACGCCTCGAATCCAAGATGGAACGGACTAAGTACGCCGGAGCCCCCTCGATGTCCAACGGGGGCGGAGGAGGCTCTCGTACCTCACTCTTCTGGAGTGGACCAGCCACCACCGGGCTGAGGAGAGACACATGGAACGAGGGGTTAATGCGGTAATTAATGGGCAGTTGTAACCTATAGCATACCTCGTTCAGTCTCCTCAGGACTTTAAATGGCCCACAAACCACTGACCCAGCTTCCGGCAGGGCAGGCGAGGGCAGGTTTCGGTCGAGAGCCAGACCGATCTCCGGTGCATACACCGGAGCCTCACTGCGGTGGCGATCGGCGCCGCCTTTTGCCGCCTGATAGCCCGCTGCAGATGGACATGTGCAGCCGCCTTGATGCTGTGTTGAACCTCCTCAGCAGTCTCTCGTTCCACTCCCATGGAATTTGCTTGTAAGATCCCTCTCAAATGCCAGTTGAATCAGTTGCGCTTTCCTCTGTCCTCTGCAACATGCTCCGTCTGTGCTCACTGAATACGTTTTCAATGTTGAAAAGAGTTCACGAGTTGCCGTGGATGCTCCAAATGTTAATCCCAGCTTCAATGCCATCATCACAGCACAACAGTAAACTCAGCTTCCACAAAGTGGAACTTAACTTTTCCACATCCATAAAGGTTTCATTCTCTGGGTGCAAGGCACAAAGGGCCTCAACAAGTTGGCTGTTTCGGTTCGTTAAATCATGTTGATATTTCTCCCAGTACAGCATCCAGAGTGCTGAAAAACAGTATTTTGCACTCATTTTACATTTTCATTTTAGTCATTTACAGTGGGGAAAAAAAGTATTTAATCAGCCACCAATTGTGCAAGTTCTCCCACTTAAAAAGATGAGAGAGGCCTGTAATTTTCATCATAGGTACACGTCAACTATGACAGACAAATTGAGAAAAATAAATCCAGAAAATCACATTGTAGGATTTTTAATGAATTTATTTGCAAATTATGATGGAAAAAAAGTATTTGGTCACCTACAAACAAGCAAGATTTCTGGCTCTCACAGACCTGTAACTTCTTCTTTAAGAGGCTCCTCTGTCCTCCACTCGTTACCTGTATTAATGGCACCTGTTTGAACTTGTTATCAGTATAAAAGACACCTGTCCACAACCTCAAACAGTCACACTCCAAACTCCACTATGGCCACGACCAAAGAGCTGTCAAAGGACACCAGAAACAAAATTGTAGACCTGCACCAGGCTGGGAAGACTGAATCTGCAATAGGTAAGCAGCTTGGTTTGAAGAAATCAACTGTGGGAGAAATTATTAGGAAATGGAAGACATACAAGACCACTGATAATCTCCCTCGATCTGGGGCTCCACGCAAGATCTCACCCTGTGGGGTCAAAATGATCACAAGGACGGTGAGCAAAAATCCCAGAACCACACGGGGGGACCTAGTGAATGACCTGCAGAGAGCTGGGACCAAAGTAACAAAGCCTACCATCAGTAACACACTACGCCGCCAGGGACTCAAATCCTGCAGTGGCAGACGTGTCCCCCTGCTTAAGCCAGTACATGTCCAGGCCCGTCTGAAGTTTGCTAGAGTGCATTTGGATGATCCAGAAGAGGATTGGGAGAATTTCATCTGACCATATGACACCAAAATAGAACTTTTTGGTAAAAACTCAACTCGTCGTGTTTGGAGGACAAAGAATGCTGAGTTGCATCCAAAGAACACCATACCTACTGTGAAGCATGGGGGTGGAAACATCATGCTTTGGGGCTGTTTTTCTGCAAAGGGACCAGGACGACTGATCCGTGTAAAGGAAAGAATGAATGGGGCCATGTATCGGAGATTTTGATTGAAAACCTCCTTCCATCAGCAAGGGCATTGAAGATGAAACGTGGCTGGGTCTTTCAGCATGACAATGATCCCAAACACACCGCCCGGGCAACGAAGGAGTGGCTTCGTAAGAAGCATTTCAAGGTCCTGGAGTGGCTTAGCCAGTCTCCAAATCTCAACCCCATAGAAAATCTTGGAGGGAGTTGAAAGTCCGTGTTGCCCAGCTGACAGCCCCAAAACATCACTGCTCTAGAGGAGATCTGCATGGAGGAATGGGCCAAAAATACCAGCAACAGTGTGTGAAAACCTTACAGAAAACGTTTGACCTGTGTCATTGCCAACAAAGGGTATATAACAAAGTATTGAGAAACTTTTGTTATTGACCAAATACTTATTTTTCACCATAATTTGCAAATAAATTCATAAAAAATCCTACAATGTGATTTTCTGGAAAAAAAAAATCTCATTTTGCCTGTCATAGTTGACGATGTACCTATGATGAAAATTACAGGCCTCTCTCATCTTTTTAGTGGGAGAACTTGCACAATTGGTGGCTGACTAAATACTTTTTTTCCCACTGTAGCAGATGCTCTTATCCAGAGCGACTTACAGTTAGTGAGTGCATACATTTTCATACATTTTTCGACTCCCTCTCATTATCCTCTTCTTGCTGGCCCATTGTTGTTTCACCACATATTCTTTCAGATTACTACTCACTACTCTTTGCATTTGCTTGGAGCGGGGTTTCCGTGTGCTTGTATTTCTCCCATAACTCATCAAGGTGCATCTGCCTTGCAGGAATATTCCAGTCACTCTCTGCCTTTGAACCACGCGCTACAAAATGCCCTTTTTCTCCCACAATAGAGGCTGGTTGGGTATTTCCCGCAGACACACCTGCGATGGCTCCTCATCACCGAGGTCGTCAGGCACTAACGGAGGCGTCGGTGCTTGTAATTTCCTGGCGGTACTGCTGCTAGGGTTCAGTCTTGGTGGCTGCAGGCCTCTCTCGGGTTGGTTACCTCCTATGTCACTAGGCTGCAAGACGATTGCGCAGGTGCCTTTGCCTTGCTGGGCTCAGCGGCCTTGGCCTCTGTGATTAGCATCGGCTCAGCGGCCCTAGCTTGGCTCTCTGTGGCAGGCTTCTCCCCTGCCCCGCCGCTTTGATCCGATGCTGCCGTTGTGCCCTGGCGAAGCCACTTTCTAATATCCATCATACTATCAGCTACCTACCTACAGTGCCTTGCAAAAGTATTCATCCCCCTTGGTGTTTTTCCTGTTTTGTTGCATTACAACCTGTAATTGAAATGGATTTTTATTTAGATTTCATGTAATGGACATACACAAAATAGTCCAAATTGGTGACGTGAAATGAAAAGAAAAACGTTCAACAAATCCAAAAAAATTAATAATGGAAAAGTGGTGCGTGCATATGTATTCACCCCCTTTGCTATGAAGCCCCTAAATAAGATCTGGTGCAACCAATTACCTTCAGAAGTCACATAATTAGTTAAATAGTCCACCTGTGTGCAATCTAAGTGTCACATGATCTGTCACATGATCTCAGTATATATACACCTGTTCTTAAAGGCCCCAGAGTCTGCAACACCACTAAGTTAGGGGCACCACCAAGTAAGCGGCACCATGAAGACCAAGGAGCTCTCCAAACAGGTCAGGGACAAAGTTGTGGAGAAGTACAGATCAGGGTTGGGTTATAAAAAAATATCAGAAACTTTGAACATCCCAGGGAGCACCATTAAATCCATTATTAAAAATTGAAAGAATATGGCACCACAACAAACCTGCCAAGAGAGGGTCGCCCACCAAAACTCACGGACCAGGCAAGGAGGGCATTAATCAGAGAGGCAACAAAGAGACCAAAGATAACCCTGAAGGAGCTGCAGACCTGTTTCAGTCTTCCAGAGATTTGAGACTGGGACGGAGGTTCACCTTCTAGCAGGACAATGACCCTAAGCATACTGCTAAAGCAACACTTGAGTGGTTTAAGGGGGAAACATTTAAATGTCTTGGAATGGCTAGATGTGCCAAGCTTATAGAGACATACCCCAAGAGACTTGCAGCTGTAATTGCTGCAAAAGGTGGCTCTACAAGTTTTCTGTTTTTTTGTCTTATTTCTTGTTTGTTTCACAATAAAAAATATTTTACATCTTCAAAGTGGTAGGCATGTTGTTCGTAAATCAAATGATACAAACTCCCAAAAATCCATTTTAATTTCAGGTTGTAAGGCAACAAAATAGGAAAAATGCCAAGGGGGGTGAATACTTTCTGAAGCCACTGTAACTGTTAAAATTAGCTACATTTCATCCAGCTGCATGGTGAAACCAATTTTTTTGTAGTAGGTAACTTTGAAAGTAAACTTAAACGGTCAAATTGACCCCGCCCTTCTACTGTGAAGGCCAATAATTTTTTTTTTTTCTTCATCAGATTAAATATGTGTTTGATGTACAAATGATGCGTGCAAGGGGAGTTGCATGAATGAAGCATACACAACAAATTGGTTGGGCATGATGGAGGCTGATTGTGGGACAGAATAGGGATACAAAACTGAGGGGGCACAACATTCCAACCAAGGGGGCATTTCCCCTTTTGCACCCTCGTCCGCTTGGCCTGTCACCTGTAATCTTTTAATTGACAACAGACAACAAATATATAAAGATAACTTTATCCCATTATTCAACAATATGAAAGTAGATATAATTAAATGTAACAATCATCCCATAAACATTGCATGGCTACCAATGTTTTTATATTTATTTTCAGTAATACCAATTACCCCACCGAAGACATTCTTTAAAAAAGTATACTCGGTCATAACACAACTTTATACTGTATGTACAATTAAGTGATAATGACCAAGAAGTCGGTATTTGGAGGATATATTGGCTTTGAGGGCATTATCACTTTTTATACAACGGGTTACCAACATATTCAAATAATGATTGACATATTTTCATTAAAAATGTTATTTTTATGAATTTATTCATACTATTTCATCCATCCACAAGATATAGTCCCAACACAAATCTAGGTTGCTACCAGCCGGCTGGTCATTCGTTCTATCGGTTCGGTTGCCAGAAACGCGACCCAGTCGTTCAGTCTTTTTGTTCTGTATCTATGGACGCGACCCAGTCGTTCGTTCTAAATGTTCAATTGCCGTACTGGCTGGCAACATTCTTATCCCTTGCTTGCTAGCTAGCTAACTACAGCTAATTTACAGTCACGTCACACAGTGCAGCCCGAATAACAACTGTAGCTGCATTTGCATTTGTTGAAGCTGTTTTCTGGTTACATTTATTTGGACACATCCATTACAATGAGCTAATGAATTAATGATTAGACCCACCCGTTGTATAAATAATAATAACTCATAGAATAAATAGGAACGTTTTACATGTCCCTAAGTCTGAGTGTGGTTTAAACGTCCAGACATGGAATTGTATCAACTCGCCACGCAAGGTTTTTACTTGCGACATATTGTTAAATGCACTAAAGAGGAACAATGGCTACATATTAAAGATGCGCATGCTCAATCCCCAGAATATTTTTATGTGTTTTGTCAAAGGATGGAGCTAAGAAAATTAACAACTTCATAGTTAAGAACACTATAAGAATGTGGAAGAAAATGAAACGGATTCTACAAGAACCGATATCACTCCTGAAAAACACACCCCTATATATGAAGGTAAAATAGTGCCTTAACCTTTTCACGCTTGAGTTCCAAATATCTATAGGTCGCGCCAGCATGAGATTTTCTTATGCGTGTGATGTCAGAATTCACTGTTCCAAAATGTGATTGTTACTCAACAGGACAGTTTCACACACACACCTGGTACATATCCCCTCATCAGTCTCTGTATAATTATTCCCTCTGCTCCCCCAAGTCTTTGTGTGTTATTGTTCCATGTGGAGGTGTTACTAGCTTGTTATGTTACTTTTATCGCCGGGATATTCACCCGTGTGTTTTGTTTTCCCAGTACGCATTTAAGTCGCACTGTATTTGGTTTACGCATTGCTGCGGACAGCTGTATTGGCCAAAACACCATATTCTTTGATTCACACCTCCTGCGCCTGGCTCTGTCCTACTCACCTTGTTGCAGCTTTATTATGTTATAATTATTGTTTCTGTATACTGTGTTGTCATTTCTAAAGTAGCGCACCGTATGTACTGTATGTATGGAGTATAATGTATTTACTGTTTATTCACGTTTTCAAGTACTAGTAACAAATCATGCATTCCGATTCTTGAATAGATTGTAATGGACACATATGATGTGTGTAAAATACTTTTTTGAAGGTTGTACTGATTATGATGAGCTAAGCTAATTGCCAGCTTTGTTTGGCGCCGTGTTTGTTGACATCATACAATGCATTCTGGTTGTCACGTAAATGTCTGTCAGACTACAGATGTTATAACAAAACGACGTGAAGGGCTGGTTCACTCATCATTCGAGTGAACTTCCAGAAGTGAATGATGGTTGATGACACACACTCTTCAACATGCATACTATCTTTGGTTGACACGAAAAAACAAACATGGTGGTGCTCAAAAACGACCCATCGTCAGATTACTTTAGATTTTTAGAAAGTGTTTTAGAGTGTTACAGAATAAAAAGGTGAGATCTCTCAGATTCTATCTTGATTAGCTAGCTTGATGTCAATGTCGAACCAATGCAATGATATTCATTTTATTGGCTTGCAGTATTAGCTGCTTTTCCTAAAAATGGATATCTGAAATAACTAGTTGTTGTTGTTCTATTGTCTGTTAAATGTTACAGCCACAACATCATGATCATTTTGTCATGCATCAGCAGACTAGCTCGGAGGAGAAAAGCCTGCTTTGGGTGAGCTATCTAGGACAACATCAACTAGCTAGCTGCAGTATCAGATAAACATGTTCAGGAAAAGCATGGATAGAGCTAGCTACCTGTAGTATTGTATTATTTTAAACCACCTCGTGCACATCATCTGTGTCTGTGTTACATTCCATATGATGTTTTGATATATCTGTACTTTATCGCTATCTTTCTCAAGTTGTACAACTCATCAGCATGAAGACATTGATTTCTGTATGAATTGTCAAGTGGACTGAATTCCTATAATTCCATAGTCCTCTATGTCTGATGTGCTGGCGTCCTGAGTCGGGGCCTTTTTAAACTCTACTCCCATCTTTGTCACTGGCTCAGAGGGCATCTCTCACTCTTTAGACCAGTCAGCATTTAACTCTTCTGAGCTCTGGCTAAGTTCTTCACTTTGCTGCTCCACATATTTTGATTGATTTAGGCGGGACCAGAATTGAACTTCTGCATGCTAAATCGATGAGGAAAAGTGTTGTTTGTGATGGGATTCGCAAGATATTTAATTGAATACCAGTAATCCCAATTTGTGAATTGAAAGACAATCCATCAAATGCATATTCAACACTAACATCAAAACCAACATTTATTTTCAAAAGTTTTTTACGTACTTATTTTAAATGTTTACATTTACAGCTAAAATTGGTGTACGTCCTTTAGTGGTATGGCCATCTGGGATGTGACCAATAAAATAAAACGTATCTCCCTCATCTGTCTTCTTGAAAACATTATCCAAAAGTACATCTACAGTTCATGTAAAGTTCATGTAAAGACCTCGGGCATACTGGCCGTAGTACAAGGACTGGGATAGAGCTGTTTGTGTTTGTGTCATAGCCATCTGAATCTGGGACTGCGAACTTGAGTTGATGACATCGGTCTTCTTCAAATCGATGAATTCCGGGGTGTTTCTCCTCTCGTTGCCATCCTTTGAGTCCTCCTTTTTGTATTTACCGTCTTGAGGGGTGGAGGCCATATGGAAAGCAGCTGTGTTTGACTGGCCTGTCTGCATGTAATTTTGGATATAGTAGTGGTCATATCTGTGGTAAAAAGGAGACTGGGGGTCTTTGACAGGCCCTGCAGGAATAGATGCAGCCGGAGGAGTCTTGGAATTTGGATTGTTGTTTGAGTTCATCTCAGAGGCCGAGCTAAACCTTGGACTTTTAGACCTTGTGCCTGAACGGCAGTCTGATACCCCATCATCACCTGCATCCGATATGTCTGAGTATGCAGGACTGGTAGTCTTGGTGGTGGTGCCATCTCCACTTCCAAGGGAGCCACAATCCAGTCTTGAAGAGCTACCTATGAAAGGACTAGGAGCGTTGTCAGTGAACGTGTACACTTTGTCAGCTTCGGCTCTGATGCTGGCCATTCTACTCCTCTTGAGACTCTTTTAGACCGTTCACAACGTCTTGTTTGCTCAACTGTTCTTTCAGAAGGCTTCCAGAAGGTTCCTTTTCCAACATCTTTGCCTCTTCCATCTTTTGGCTGAATGCTATCGCCATTAGAGGTCCTTGTGTCTTCATTATGTTTGTCTTTTAATCTTTGTTTTTCTTTTTCCTGGTCTCTTTGCAAGTGACTAGGTTGCTTTCACCAGACTTGTCTCTACCATAATATTACATTTTGGCTTGATGGGTTTAAGTGAGAGGTTCTTTGTTGTGGTGACACTAACAGCTGCTGATGTGCGGGACTGCTGGGTAGTGGCCTCTGTTGTGTTGAGTTGAGAACAAAGTGCTGGGGATTGCAATGAGCTTTGGGGGAGCAGGAGCAGGAGCAGGAGCTATAGGCCTGTTGGTCCTAGATTGAGAAAACACTTCTCAACTTTCCCATTAGCCTTTTTCCCTTTATCACACACTCCCTTCTTATCGATCAAACCCTCGGCTTCAAGCTTAGGCATCTCCACATAGGAGTTCCTATCAGTAACAAGGCAATTCTCCAGCACCACTGTCATGTTCGAGATGATTGGCAAGTTACTCAAGTCATCAATGAGTCCCTCTTTGATCAACGAATTCCTCCTCGCTTTAGAATTCACAGTGGGACTATAGTCAGCTATTGAGCATTAATCGCCTGCTCTTTGGAGACCCCTATTGTAGAAACCTTATGTAGAGGGCTGGGCTTCTTTGATAAGCTATTGGTCATTTCGGAGCAGTCAAACATCACGTTAATGAGGGACTCCTCACAGTCAGACAGTTTGTCCTCACTCTCAGCCTCAAGCTCTGGCTTTCGGTCCACATCTAAGTGTGCATGTGTCTGGTGGTCCCGCAGCCCATTGATAAGGTTGTATTTCTTGTTACAGGTCGGATGGGGGCAGTCTATCAGTATGGGAGAGGTGCACACCGGCTCCATAAATGTAGGTTCCGACATTCCCTGTGGTGTGGAAGGAGCACTCTGGGACTTGGCACGGATCCTCTTCCCATTTCCATTCTTCATGTCCTCGGCGACTAAAGTCAAATCCAGATCAGCCGGTGGTTTGTTTTCCCTCTTCCCAGACGGGAGGAAGTTAGGCTTGATCTCCTCCACTGTGAAGAAAGGGGGTGTCCTGCAGTTATTAATCAGATTGAGACTCCTCTTCTGCCCTTGCTGCGAATGCCCCGCTGCAGCTCTTATGTGGCAGCCCTCTGACCTTGGCGAGCACAGGTTCAACACAGGTCGATCTGGGATGGCCAGGCGCATTCTTTACTACGGCCACATCCACCTGGTAGATCAGAGTCACTGGACGGTGACTCACAAAATCTATTAAAAAAATATATATATACTGTATATATAGTCAACCATACAAAATGTTAATAATATAACTACTCATTATTGAATACTTACAATGGTAATGGCATGCAAGTAATACAGTCACTAACAGCTTTCTTGGAAACAGCAAAATAGCATAGTCATATTGTCATCATATACTATTTTTTTGAATTATGAATATTTACTGTCTCCCGTCAATATTACCTGGGTGGTGCCCAGTCATGCTTGGTACAGTCCAAAAGAGTTCCCACGTAGGTTCTTTTTCTCCATGTTACATTGACTACAAGGACACCTACAATTCAAACAGCAAATGAGTAGTATGTTACATTAAAGAAATGTTACAATGATGTGTTTTGAACTGTGGCATGCTACTAATGACCATCAGCAGCATCAGAGCTTGGAGAATCTAATTACCGTGACTAAATGGTCACGTGGAATTTGACTGCCGTCTTGACTCGTGACCGGGTGTGGCAATACGGTCACTGTAACAGTCTAGGCATGGATGGAGGTGCAGTAGACAACCACGATTGCATTGTGATTACATCGAACTAAGAGATGGGATCTTCTTTTGGGGCTTTTACGGAGGCTTGAATATGCGTCCCAAATGGCAACCTATTCCCATATAGTGCAATACATTCGACCAGGAACCATGTAATGCACTAAATAGGGAACAGGTTACCATTTGGGACATAGTCTTGTTTTTACCACAGCAACAACAAGGCTGAATGATGTAGTACTGTTTTTTTTACACCAAGAATGGATGGCATTTTAAAAACAAGTCCCCCACTGTGATTTCTCCAAGACAACTGAGAGTCGAGAATAAAGATAATCGAGAATCAAATAGTTATTGCACATTATTATTTTACTCTGTCGTATATTCAAATGCTTTCATAGCATTTGATTTGTCAGACTTTTTTAAAAACAAAAATAATATCACATTTTGCCTTATGAAAATGTATCTTAGAGGAAAATGGCTGTATGAATTACTTTGAATTCTGTCCCATTGTCTTTAAAGTAAAAACTAAAAGCTGTGAACCACAGATACAAATGTATTTGTTTGCTGTGACAATGTTAAGGAGCTCTGCAATTGCATTTTGATATGCATTCATCAAAAGCTAGCTTTCAGTCTGGGATGTGAAGTTGGTGGTCTGCAATTAACATTTGCTTAATCAATATGCACTCGGCTGTCACACCTGATCGGTTTCACTCTGTCTTGTGCTTGTCTCCACCCCCCACCAGGTGACTCTCCCATTTGTCCCCCATTGATCCCCTGTGTATTTATACCAGTGTTCTCTGTTTGTCTGTTGCCAGTTCGTCTCGTCAAGCTTACCCGCGGTTTTCCCGTACTCCTGTTTTGCTCTAGTCCCTGTTTTCCGGTTTTGACCATTCTGCCTGCCCTAACCCTGAGCCTGCCGGCCGTTCTGTACCTTGTGACACTGTTCTGGATTACCGACCTCTGCCTGCCCCGACCCTGAGCCGCTTGCCATTTCTGTACCTTTCAGACCCTGCTTACCTCTACCGGAACTGCTTTGCTGGAGAGTTGGGAACCTGTCGGGTATTTCTCGCTCAGTGTTCCCTCATCTTTGAGCTGCAGCCCTCCCCCTTCCCGTTGGACTGGTCGAAGATAGCATACCTCATCACGCTGATGTCCGGAAGGGCTCTCGCCTGGGCTAAGGCAATGTGGGAACAACAGTCTTCCATGTGCTTCAGTCTGGAGGAGTTGTGGGACGAGGTGAATAAGGTTTTGATTCTGAATTGTCCGGGAGTTACTAGGCTGTCCGGAAGTTACTCCAGCTTCGGCAAGACTCCCCGACAGTGTGACAGACTATACGGTGGATTTCCACGTTGGGGGCTGAGAGTGCATGGAACCCGGAATCGCTGTTCGACACGTTCCTGCGCGGGTTATCGGAGGAAGTTAAGCACGAGCTAGCAGCCCGGGAACTACCTACAGATCTCGACTTGTTTATCGCCTTGACTATCTGGATCGATGGCCGGCTGCAGGAACGTGGGATGGAAAGGGGGAGGTCCGATTCCACTCGCCCGCCCAAGGATTCCACCTCACCTCCGAGGTATCCCGGAAGTCCCCGACACTCTGTCTCCGAGAGAATCGAGGCTACCGGAGTTTCCTGAGAGTTTCGAAGTCTGCCGATTCGGCTCTTTCCGACTAGGCAAAGCTAGGTTGTCTCCAGCCGAACGTTTACGAGGCTTAACACTAAGAGTTGTCTGTATTGCGGGACTACTGGTCATTTCATGACCTCCTGTCCACTAAAAAGACCAGGCCCACCGGTAGGGGCGAGTACTCTGGTGGGCCATACGGAGAACTTTCCCTCTCCCCGCACCCCTCTCCATGCCACTCTGCTGTGGGGCAACCAGTCTCTCGGGTACTCATTGACTCAGGAGCCGATGAGCATTTTATGGACGCTACCCTGGCTTCCGAGCTGGACATCTCACTCAGCCCCTCTCCATTCCCATGGACGTTAGAGCGCTGGACGGACGCTCTATAGGCAGGGTCACCCACAATATCACTCCCATCAACCTACGAGTGTCAGGGAACCACAGCAAGGTTATCCAATTCCTGTATTAAGTCCCCTCAGGTTCCCGTGATATTGGGATTGTCTTGGCTCCAGCGACACAATCCCCTCATCAACTGGACTGCCATCATGGCTGCAGGTGTATCCGGCCTTCTGCCTCCCGCCGGCGCAGGTTCTTCTTTTGTGGAGAAGAAGGACAAAACCCTGTGCCCGTTGCATCGACTAGCGGGGCCTCAATGACATCACGGTTAAGAACCGCTACCCGCTATCACCATCGCCTCAGCCTCCGAGCCGCTCCAGGGGGCCACCGTTTTCTCAAGTTGGACATGCGAACGTCTACCACCTAGCGGATACGGGAAGGGGGACGAAGTGGAAGACTGCTTTCAACATGGCCAGCGGTCAATACTGTCACGATCGTCTGAAGGAGCGGACCAATACGCAGCGCGTGGAGTGAACATGATGACTTTATTTAATTAAAGCAACCACGAAAAAACAACAAATGACGATACGTGAAGTCCTCTGTGACACCGACAGAACATACAACACTGGAACAGGAACAATAACCCACAAAACAAAGGTGAAAACTGACAGTTTGAATATGGCTCCCAATCAGAGATAACGAGCCGACAGCTGACACCCTCGTTACTCCGATTGGGAGTCATTGACTACAACATACAACCACCTAGAAAAACAACCCACAGACCTGCAAACATAGAAATACACCCGACAGAACTACCAACATAGAAAAACACCCAAATCCCCAACAAAACAACATACACTCTAGCTCACATACAAAAGTCCTAGAGCCAGAGTGTCACAGTACTCCCCTGAAAGGTGCGAACTCGGGCGCACCAACATCAGGACTAGGGGAGGTCTGGGTGGGCGTCTGTCCACGGTGGCGCTCTGGCCCCGGTCGTGATCCCCACCCCACCACAGTCACAACCTGCTTCGGTAGCCTCCTCCCAATGACCACCCTCCAACTAACCCCACCTGGACTAAGGGGCAACACCGGACTAAGGGGCAGCATCGGCCTAAGGCAGCACCGGAAGGGGCAGCACCGGTATAAGGGGCAGCACGAACAAGGGGGCAGCACCCGGGCTAGGGGCGCACCGGACTACGGGGCAGTACCGGACTAAGGGGGCACCGGGCTAAGGGGCAGCACGGACTAAGGGGCAGCACCGGACTACGGGGCAGTACCGGACTAAGGGGCAGTACCGGACTAAGGGGCAGTACCAGGCTAGGGACAGCACCAGGATAAGGGACAGCACCAGGATAAGGAGCAACACCGAGCTAAGGGGCAGCACCTGACTAAATGGCGGATCCTGGCTGGCTGGCTCTGGCGGATCC
Source organism: Coregonus clupeaformis (assembly GCF_020615455.1). Classification (NCBI taxonomy): domain Eukaryota; kingdom Metazoa; phylum Chordata; class Actinopteri; order Salmoniformes; family Salmonidae; genus Coregonus; species Coregonus clupeaformis. The sequence continues at coordinate 90,412 of NW_025535553.1, forward strand.
TGGCTGGCTGGCGGATCCTGGCTGGATGGCTCTGGCGGATCCCGTTGGACGGCTCGGGCGGATCCCGGCTGGAGCGGCTCTGGCTGGCTGACGGATCTGGCGTGCTCATGGCTGACTGACGGATCTGGCTGCTCATGGCTGGCTGACGGATCTGGCTGCCGTGGCTGGCGACGGATCTGGCTGCTCGTGGCTGGCTGACGGATCTGGCTGCTCGTTGGCTGGCTGACGGATCTGGCTGCTCATGGCTGGCTGACGGATCTGGCTGCTCGTGGCTGGCTGGACGGATCTGGCTGCTCGTGGCTGGCTGACGGATCTGGCTGCTCATGGCCTCGACTGACGGATCTGGCTGATCCTGTCTGGCGGAAGGCTCTGGCTGATCCTGTCTGGCAGAAGGCTCTGGCTGATCCTGTCTGGCAGAAGGCTCTGGCTGATCCTGTCTGGCAGAAGGCTCTGGCTGATCCTGTCTGGCAGAAGGCTCTGGCTGATCCTGTCTGACGGAAGGCTCTAGCGGCTCCGGTCTGGCGGACGGCTCTGATGGCTCTGCGGCAGACGGGCGGCTTTGCAGGCTTAGGGCAGACGGGCAGTTCAGGCCCCGTTGGGCAGATGGCAGACTCTGGCCGTCTAGGCGCATCGTAGGCCGGTGCGTGGTGCCGGAACAGGAGGTACCGGGCTGAGGACACGATCTCAGGGCTAGTGCGGGAGAAGCAACAGGGCATGCTGGACCCTGGGGGACGCACCGTAGGCCTGATGCGTGGTGCCGGAACTGGAGGTACCGGGCTGAGGACACGATCTCAGGGCTAGTGCGGGGAGTCGGAACAGGGCATGCTGGACCCTGGGGACTCCCATAACGCCTAGTGCGGGAGCCGGAACAGGGCATGCTGGACCCTGGGGACTCACCTCACGCCTGAGTGCGGAGAGCAGGAACAGGCCGGGGCGGGCTGGCGACGCGCACCGTATCCCTGGTGCGAGTGGCCGGAACAGGCCGGGCCGGGTGTGCGGCGCACCGAATCCCTGGTGCGTGGAGTAGGAACAGGCCGGGCTGGGCTGCGGCGCACCGTATCCCCTGGTGCGTGGAGTAGGAACGGGCTGGGCTGCGGGCGCACCGTATCCCTGGTGCGTGGAGTAGGAACAGGCCGGGCTGAGCTGGCGGCGCACCGCATACTTGGTGCGTATGGCAGGAACAGGCCGAACCGGGCTGGCGACGCGCACCTTACACTTAGTGCAGGGACCGGAACAGGCCGTACCCGTCAGGGAACACACACTACTGGCTGCACCTCGGGACTAGGAACGGGCCGGACCGAACTGGTTACACACCCCCAGTACCTCACGCCGTGCCTCAACACCTTCCTTCCCTGCTTTACCCAGTAGCCCCCTTGACCTGGTAGCCCACTGAATCCGTCCCTTCTCTGCCTCCGTCAGCCCCCTTAACCTGGCAGCCCTCTGACTCTGCCTTGTGGCAGCCTCCTGCTGCTCCGTCGCCCAAGCCATGTGCCCCCCCAAAAATTTCTTGGGGTTGCCTCTCGTCCTTCCGACGTTGGCTCTGCCGACGCGCGTTCCCTCTCTCCGTCGCCTCTCCTCTGTTTTCGCTCCATGGACGCCGATCCATGCCGTCCCAGGGATTTCTTCCCACGTCCAGGGACCCTTTACCGTCCAACAGTTCCTCCCATGTCCAGACCCTTTGCTCCTGGACGCGCTTGCTTGGTCCTTTTTTGGTGGGTTATTCTGTCAGCGATCGTCTGAAGGAGCGGACCAATACGCAGCGCGTGGAGTGAACATGATGACTTTATTTAATTAAAGCAACCACGAAAAAACAACAAATGACGATACGTGAAGTCCTCTGTGACACCGACAGAACATACAACACTGGAACAGGAACAATAACCCACAAAACAAAGGTGAAAACTGACAGTTTAAATATGGCTCCCAATCAGAGATAACGAGCCGACAGCTGACACTCGTTACCTCCGATTGGGAGTCATTGACTACAACATACAACCACCTAGAAAAAACAACCCACAGACCTGCAAACATAGAAATACACCCGACAGAACTACCAACATAGAAAAACACCCAAATCCCCAACAAAACAACATACACTCTAGCTCACATACAAAAAGTCCTAGAGCCAGAGTGTCACAAAT